>NW_010973333.1:2987859-2993046 GCF_000737465.1 Haliaeetus leucocephalus
GAGGCGGCAGGGCCGTGCGGGCCCTCGGGCCCGGCCGAGGGGCGGGTGTGGGGGGGGGATCGGTGCCTGCGGGTATATACTGCAGGGTGAACGTGGGGGTACAGGAGAGCGCTTCGGTGCAGCGGGCAGGGTTAATTGTGTGGAAATAATGGAAATGGGTGTCCCGAGCCGGGGCCCAGCGTGCTGCTCCGGCGGCCTCTGGCTTGGTGCTGGCGTGGGACGGGTGTAATGGGTTTCAACGTCGTCTTCTTCGGTGGGAGACGGTGAACGGGCCCTGAGGGCTCTCCGTGGTGCGTGGGTTTTCTTGCCCTGTGCGCCCTAGGAGAACGCCACAGGTAGGGTTACCTGGTTTCTCATCAGGTGTGCCAACCCTTCCCCTTTCAGCCGCCCGGTTGGCCTGACTGTCCGTCCAAACCACAGCGTCTGCGTTTGTGTCAACCTTCCCGAGTGTCCTTAGCAAGTCACAGGCAGCTCCAGGCTAGCTGCAGCACGTCAGATTTCTTGCCCGGTAGCAGCATCGGTAGACAAAGCGAGCTACAGTTAGTGCAGAGGTAAAGGTGAGAGCAGGTGTGGGTCTGTAGGAAAGCAGGAAGGCTTTCTCAGCTCTGCTCGCAAGAGTTCAGCTCCCTCACCCCTCCATTTCCATGGGGAAACAGAAAGTTAATGAAAGATCAGAAAGTGTTTGCAGGAGATCCTTTCTTCTAGAAACCTGTGATATTAAGCAAAGATGCTTTAAGTTATATTCAACTTTACTGTTCCCATAACTCACTGTAAGTCCAGGAATGTTTTATTTTCACATGTAACTTGCTCCTTTTTTTTGCAGTTAAAGCCATGGCACTGAAGCAAGTTTCCAGCAACAAATGCTTTGAGGGTTTCCAGAAGGTGTTTGAACATGACAGGTGAACACTACAAAATCAATCTAGATGTTTATGGGGCAGTGGATCCATGCTATCATTGCTGTCAGTGTTCTCAGTCTGCAGGAAAACAGTGTGTTCTCACTGATACCCGTATTTCAGTAAGGAATGCTGTCTGCTGCTGCTTTGGCTGTGTTCTTTTATTTCTGTGTTAATGTTTAACATGTCTAGTATACTTAGTGCTGCAGATCAGAGATGGGAAGCCAGTATTTCTACCTTTGAAAATGATGAATTTTCAATTTCTGAATTGCTTTGGGTTGTGCTGTTTGCAGCACAGAGAACCACCATGTGTACAAAGTTCCATTCACTCTACTGGATATGTAACTTCTATGCACTCTTAAAAAAAGGCTGTGAGCAGACAGACAGGAGGTGGATTCTTGTTTGATGAAGGTGAACAGAAAAACATAGGGGTTTTTTCACTTCTGATCCAAAGGAAAAAAAAATCATTAGTTATGCATAGATAAGCTTTTATCGACTATTTTAGGCTCTAGTATTAATTGGGCAATCAGTTCGTCTGTAGACTTAGCAGATTGAAAACCTCTCTTGCGGAGGCATGCTGTGCAGTGCATGTTCTGCAAGTCATGTGGATGTGTTCTTCAGTAAAAATTACTTTCCAAGTAATTTTTCCAAGTTCAAGTTAAATATTGCTGGGGTCTGAAATTCAATTTTCAAACTTCCTGATTAGCAGCACTGCAAAAATGTGGCTTATTTGTAAGTCTCTGTTTTAAGTATATTCAGAACAAGGTAGGAAGGTTAGCTGTTGTCAATTCAGGAGGCTAAGGCTGAGTTTTAAAATTGCTTTTCACTTTATTTAACTTAGTTGTTATAATTCACTGACTAAATCTCTCTTTGAATGAAATGCATTGACTCAGCCGCCTTTTTTTAGTGTTAGTGACCTTGTTAATAAGTAGTGGTGATAACAAGGAGTATTTTATTAATACAGTGCGGAGCTAAAATGCAAAATGAAATTTGGAATCTACCTGCCTCCAAAAGCAGAAACCGGGAAGTGTCCTGTGCTGTATTGGCTCTCGGGTAAGTAACATAAATTGTATAATCTTAAGCATGTTTAAGCTACTGTGCTACAGTTACTGAAAACCTGATGTAGAAGTACTACAGTGGCAGCTCTTGCATTCTACAAAAGATCGTCTTCTGGAAAACGTGTTTACTTTGAGTGTATTGTGATAAAGTCAGATGCAGCTGGCCACAGGGCGCAGCCTATCAGATTGTGTTCTAAAATGCTCAGTGTTCAAAACGTTCTACCCTTTCGTTCTAAAATGGACATCCTTTTTGTCCTAAAACATACATATTTAAAGGTTCTCCTGAAAGGGAGATGCCTCCTGCTTCCCTTTGTCTATGACAGACAGCTTCAGCTAACAGCATGGGGGGCAAAATCCAGCCCATGGGAGCCAGAAAATTTCTTGTCTGGACCCCACCTTATTCTGAGCGCTATTTTGCAGGGAGCAACTGGTGAACTTGGGAAGGGAGGTGCTGTTAGCTGCCTCCGCACGAGCACAGCTAGAGTGAGGTAACCCTGGGGGATCAGAAAGGGCCAGGGGCTGAAGAGGGTTGTGTGGCAGGAGTGAAGTCCACAGCATTGTTTCTTCATCTCTCCAGCTCCTCTGGTGTCCTATCCTGCTGCTGTCTTGCTGGATGTAAGGCAAGCTGGGATGAGACTGGATGGATAAACATATGTTCCCAGTTATCCTGGCTTTAGTCCTCCACCCTATTCCTGTTGTCTCCCACGGAGCTGGGACTTGCACCAGAAGTGCCTAAGTAATGTTAAGGCATTGCTTTCAAAATGGTCAGATTTATGTTGTTGATGGCTCCAGGATTAATTAATTACATCTTTTTTTTTTTCTCTATTACTCAAAATGAAAAGCAGAAGCTCTGTCTTTTCTGTAATTTTAGGAGCTGCTTTATTGAGACTTGTGGTTAGAAAGTTGGAGAATTGACTGGTAGCGTGGAGACTATATTCCTTGTATGTACTTGTTTCACAAAATAGCTAGTAGGTCTGATTTGTAGAATGACAGTGGACTGGGTAAAAATGTTTACCCTTGAAGTTGGAAGCATCAAAATTGTCTGAAGAGCTCAGAGTCATGCAGCACATTTATTTTTTTACTCTAAACCATGCTGTCTTGGCTAGTATATTAGTCAAATTAGGTTATTTGCAACTTTTTTCCTCAAAGAAAAATAGAACCCTTAACCCCTCTCAAATAGCACAGTGAAGAAAAATTGAAATATCTGCGTGCAGTATTATTTATTTGTAATTGGACCTCAGTTGGGCCTGTTGCAGTACAAAAGGCAAGATCTGTGGGTTTTGGAGCAAGAGTGCTTATGGGCCTTTATCCTGTCTAAAGGATATAGGGTTTGTCAGACCACATGTATAATTCTGTAATGCAAACAGCTGAAATGGTGGTAGAGAGAAAAATATAGTTGCAGGGTTAGATGTCGGAAGTTAACAATGTTAACCTTATCAGCAGTGTCTGTAGTCTGTGGATTTAAATACATGGTACTTGAGGAAACTGTATATGCCACAGGAGTAAGCACTTGGGGGGTACAGAGTACACATAGACCTGTTTTTGATCAAATGTTGGTGTGACTAGATGTGAAAATGCAACTGTGTCAGTTTCTGTGGATTATTAAGCATTGTTGAACCTAGTGAAAAGACTTCTCTGTGTTTATGGAGAAAGGAATCCCTCTTGTTTTTCAAAACCTTTTCTGCCAAAATATTTGATATGCTGTGAGCAATGTGTAACCAATGATATTTTTATTTCTCTAGGGTTAACTTGCACGGAACAGAATTTTATAACGAAAGCTGGTTTTCATCAAGCTGCAGCTGAACATGGCCTTATTGTAGTCGCACCAGACACAAGCCCACGTAAGTTTTAAGAAGAAGTGTTGTAACAGTTGTGACACTGAAGTACGCAGTCTTTATCCTCAAAGAATGGAGTGCTGCAGTTTGCTGCAAAGTGTGTTGCCCACCTGAAACAGCATATGACTTCACCTCCATATCTTGCATTGTTTGCTAGATTATATTGTGTGTATTTGTAATAACATGGTAGTGAAGGTTTGACACTTGAAACTTTTATTGTCATGGCACTAAAACTAGAACAAAGGGGTCATTGAGTTCAGCACAAAAGAGGAGACAGAAGAAAAGGAAAACAGGAGGCATGTTATCAGAGACACTTGCCTGCACTTTGTGGCTTGCTGTGACTTTAAAAAATCTGCAGAATTGTGTTGTCACACAAAGATGTAATGTTTATTCTTTACTGTATTCTGTCTTCTAAAGCCAATTAAATACATGTCTTCAGAGCACTCAAATATTTAGAAAAGCAAACCAGAAACCCTTGCCCCCTGCAGCTGCAATAGGCTACTGATGAATGGCTTTTTTAAAGGATGTGCTGTTATTTGTATAAGGCCGAGCTTATGTGTGGTATGGGAAACCTGAAAATGGTGCATCTGCAGTTATGGAAATACAGTCTTCTGGGGATTCAATATATTATGTTTAGTATTTGCTGGATTCTGCTAAAGTCTCACGAGTGCTGTATATAAAAGTGGCAGTCTTCTATTTCTGAAGCTTTGGTGGGTCAAATCTGAACACAGGTAACACGGGAAGGAAGTGATGTTCTTTCCAGAAAATATTTTTCACATCTAGCTTCTGAAGTTGTCAGGTCAAAGAACAGAAATGCATGTTTCTAATGGAGAAGGAGGACAGAAGAGCAAGACTTGTGTATTAATGAACTTTACACTTCATTGTTGCTATTTGTTGCAGACTAGAGATGGGCAAGTAGCTTTTGTGTTATTCACGTTGGGTAATTATACTGGGACTTGTTTTTAGTGTTGTCTGTGTAAGTTGTCCCTATCAATGTAACTGAATTTGTATAGTTCATTGCTTTGTCTGTTTTCTTTTAAAACCCTCTTTACAGCTTCTCTTTTGCTTTTTAGTCTAATAACTGATGAGGATTGCTCTGCTATTTAGATGAATTTCAGTATGTGTTTTATATTATACTCTTAGATTTTATGTCAGAGACCCCAAGTGTTCTTAAATCTCTTTGAGCTGTCTGGAGAAATAAGTGAAGAGCAGTTCAAATGTAATCACAAAGTAAGAGATCTGAGCATAGGTAGTGAAAACGCTTATATGTGCTTTTTAACTGTTGTCATGATTTAACCCCAACCAGCAACTAAGCACCACACAGCTGCTTGCTTACTCCCCCCTGCCAGTAGGATGGGGGAGAGAATTGGGGGGGGGGGGGGGGGAAAACCGGGGGGGGGG
>NW_010973333.1:2993258-3129204 GCF_000737465.1 Haliaeetus leucocephalus
CCCCCCCCCCAGTTAACATACTGGACATGACATCACATGGTATGGAATACCCCTTTGACCAGTTTGGGTCACTGCCCTGGCTGTGTCCCCTCCCAGCTTCTTGTGTACTCCCAGCCTCTGCTGGCAGGGCAGTATGAAAAGCTGTAAAGTCCTTGACTTAGTATAAACACCGCTTAGCAACAACTAAACCATCAGTGTGTTATCAACATTGTTTTCATCCTAAATCCAAAACACAGCACTATACCAGCTACTAGAAAGAAAATTAACTTTATTCCAGCCCAAACCAGGACAACTGTGCATTTATGAGAATTACCTTCCAGGAGCTAGGACATGTGTCTGCATGGGGAGAAAGACTGCATGAAAACATGAGATACCTGTCATTACAGGCCCTCTGTCAGGCCGTGATAGACTTTACTTTTCCTCCTTCATAGGGGTTTGCTTTTCCAGACAGGTGTGCTGAGCAGTATTTTGCAGGCTCCTTTTCAAATTTCTTTTTTCAAGGCTTCCCTTAAGTTTCTTGTAGCAGAATCAGTGTTGCCTTCACTGCCTGGCAGGACTTACAGAGTTTTTGTCTGTCTCTGAGGGACTGAAGATAGAATTTTTATATCCAACATGTTGTGTAAGCACCCCCAGTCCCTGTGCCTGCTGGACTGTTAAGTTACAAAATCACTCGGTGTTGAAGGGCACGTCACTGGAGCAAACTCAACTTTGATCCTTGTGAAAATCTGATTTCACACTGTGACAGGGTGGCAGGTATCTCTGCACAAATTGTCAAGGACTGTCAAATTACACATGGGTTTGCGGTGTAATCTGACAGTGGTGAAAGCCCATGTAATTTTGGATTGCAGAAACTAAGAATGCTTTGGAGAAAGGGAAGCCATTATTTCCTGTCACATATATCTTGAAATGTTACATTCTGTTCTGCAAACCAGGCTGGTAAATCACAGGCTAATCAAAGGGAGAGTAAGAGAGGACTGGATGGGATGTATTGACTTTCAAGGAGACATCTGCAAATTTAGTTTGGAAGTGTAGCCTTGGAAAAGAAGATACAGCCCTGCAGTTATTCAAAGAAGAAATTACTTAAGTTTTATGGGGAGTTAAAGGTGGGAGCAATGAAATGAATTGCAGAAAAGGTAGAGTTATATACTTAAAAAATGATAGGAACAGTAAGTGTTATTATGCTGTTGAATCTTAAAGGGAGGTGTAGCAGACATTATTTGAAGCACATAAACTGGTCTGGACACACCACTGGGTGATATATGGTTCTGTCCTTTTTTCTACAGTTTCTGTTTCTCATGTAGTTTCTTGTACGCAGCAGGATGAGGTCTAATAACAGAAATAAGCTGATAGCACTAATTAAAAAGTGCCTGGGTAAATTGGATGAAGCTTTACAGAATTAGTTTAGGAGAGATCTGTATATTATGTTTATTTATGAAAGGATACTGAAACAAGTTAGAAGCTGGATACATCTGTAGGTAATACTTAAGTGGCATTTTGAAAGCATTGTTGAAGTAACACTTGAAAACACTGTACTAATGAATGAAAATCTGAATTGTTGTATAGTTGGAGGGGTAGAGACATGTTGGTTGAGAAACTCATGTCCTGAGTCTCTGATTTGTATGGCAGGTTCTCCAATTCTGAACATCTAGTAAAGGAAAGACAGTAACTATAGAAAGAATTTTCATGGTAGGTGGCTGCAATATTGAAGGAGAAGATGAAAGCTGGGATTTTGGCACCGGTGCTGGTTTTTATGTGGATGCAACTGAAGATCCTTGGAAAACAAACTATAGGATGTATTCTTACATAAAGGATGAGGTAACTTTGCTGCTTGGTTCTCCTGGTGGTGTTGGGTAAGATAAGGGGTGCGGTTCAGTCGTGCGCTTTGTTCCTAGCACCAAAGCTTGCTTAAGGTGATCTTGATAGCCTATGGATGGTTTGTCATTTTCTTGCTTTCCTCTTTTATGAAAATAATTTATTATTTCTTTTTTAATCTTTGATTATTTCAGTGATTGGATTTATCCAGGTGTAAGGCCTTTCCTCACCAAACAGATATCGTTGTAGAACTGAGGAGGGGGAGAACTGCAGCAGACAGATGATAACACCTGGCAGGGCTTGAGCAGGAACTCCTTGAGGCTGCTTTCCTGCCGGAGATGCCACAGAGTTGGCCTACACTTCTGATCTCCATTTTGCTCTTGCTAAATCTCTGCTCTGCTGCTTTGGGAACAACCCACTGCATTTCACTGCACCAGTACTTCAGTTGTATTGATCGTTTAGACTGTATTCACGTCTGTCTTGGGAGGGTGGGGGGGTGTGTGGTGGGTTTTTTGTTTTGTTTTTTTTTCCCTTAACTTGGTGTAAAAGGAGATCCTTGAGATATGTATTGGAAAGGTGAGTGTCCAGTTTACTCTGCATGCAGTTTGTGTGATCTGGATTAAAACTAAAGTTGATGGGAATATGGGGAGCAAATAATCTCCTGAGAAAAATTTGCCATTCTGGTCACTTACAGGAGCACATACATATTTATGTATCCATTGAAATAAAACTTACATTACAGGGTTATGATAGATTTCTGTAGAGATACTTTGAGTTACTTATTATCAGATTAATTCTTTCCTTTTGATTTTACAGTCCTGTTCAGATTGCTTTCAGGCCATGATCACAGATGTCAGGCTAGAACCAAAGATGTGCCTTTGGTTTCAGTGGCTTCCTGGCATTAAAACACATTAGTTATTTGTGTGCTTTTTTTTCCTAAACATACTCAAGTTGCTTTAACATTTTTATTCCACTGTTGTTCCTTTACAGCTGCCTAAACTAATAAATGCCAATTTTCCAACTGATCCTGAACGGATGTCTATTTTTGGGCATTCCATGGGAGGTCATGGAGCTCTTATTCTTGCTCTGAAGAATCCTGGAAAGTACAAAGTAAGATATTATACAGCTTATATGAGGTATACTAAGGCTTATACAGATTTCTATAGAAGTGAAGAAAGAAACCATAATAACCAAGTTCTGTTATAGCATTAAATGTATAAATAGTTTTAGTTGTAGCAGCTCATTGATCCCTAGTATTAGAATATGGGAAGTTGCCAGAAACACCACTCTGGAATGTGAGTATCAGTGAAATAAAAAAATCTACAAATTTTAAAAGTTAAGAAAAGTTCTGTTTCTTTTGCATGATGCTACACCTCTTCCAAATGAATTGTTAGTTACACTTAAATGTAAACAGGCTCCTTCTAGCTCTGGAGTTAACTCATGCTGCCAATATTGTCTAGAAATCTGGTTGTGTGATTTGCTATATCTCTTCAAATCTTGTCTTGTTCGTTTTGGAGCTTTCATTACCAACAAACCTTTTTGCCACCTTTATATGTGTGTTTGCTTAGAATTTACAACAGGGTAGTAAACCCCAGCTGATAGCAGGTGTAACTGTAAGTACCTGAACTGCACACAGAATAGTATCTGGGGGATATTCCCCACCTCTTGCCCCCCAGCCCCTGAGATTTGCTTGTCAGCTTTCCTAAAGATTGATTTTTTTTGCAGTATTCAAGGTATCTCGAGTTGTGTTCATTTGTATTCTGCTTGAGCCTAAATCAAACATGCTGCTACTGATTTGCCTTTCCTTTATACTCGTGAGGGTTGAGAAAAATTTTGTTCTTCTCTTTGGAGACATGCTTATGTAAAATGGATTTCTGGGGGAGAATCAGGCATTGGTGTTTGAGAGATGAGGGGCTCTGCCTTTGTGGATCAGTCCTTTCATGGGCTGTCCTGACCCTGCACTTTGTGGTCAGCTGCTGCAAAAATGCAACTGTGTTTTTGAAAATAGCAGAACATTTGCTCAGTGTCATTAGCTTGGTGTTAAGAGTAGAATGTAAGATGAAGCTTTATTTTTATCTCTCCTTTTTATCTTTTGGAGCCAGTAGTTCAGAAATTTCCATTTTTGCTGTTGGCACTTAACTGTGAATTGTATCATCTAAAAGAGTTAAATGTTAAATTGAAAATACCAAAATCCAGGAGAACTGGCAGTGGCTCAGGTGGTTTGTTGCTATTTTTTGTAAGACATAAAAGTGGAAATATTGATGTCCCAGGGCCAAATCGAAAAGAAGAACATAAGAATAGGGATTGGACTTCTGATATCAGTACCTGGAGTTGTGATCTGAAATGTGCTTTTCTTGACCCCTAATCCTGGAGGTACCTAAATTCATGAGACACTGTTGCATGCTTAGACTGGCTCTGCCAGAATCCAGTTGGAGGTGAAATGGTCCCACATTCTGACCATGCTGACCCAGCAGTGGACTTGAGATCCTTCTCTGTTGATTAAAGGAATTCGAGCCAACATCTTCCAACAAGGAGAGGAATGGGGCATCTAGCCCTGCCTTTTGAAGCTTGGCTGATGTGCAAAAAGGAAAGCAAAACTGTGGCGCTAGGAAGAAGAAATAAGAGGGAAGTAGGATAATGGTTAGGGCACCTCAGAGGGTTGGTGGGGGAGTCCTGGGTTCTGGCAGTAACCTCAGTTTTTGAAAAGGCTTTTATTTTTGCTTATTAGTTAGCAGAAATCACTTCTTAATTCATACTTTTTTTCGTGCTTTCTTTCTCAACAGTCTGTGTCGGCATTTGCTCCTATCTGCAACCCTATTCAGTGTGAGTGGGGGAAGAAAGCCCTTGGTGGATATCTGGGATCAGATGTAAGCAAATGGGAGGTACGTGTTGCAACTTGTAGTCCTTTAATAGCACATGAATGAGCAATCTGTAGGTGTGTCACAGCAGGGGTCTGGAACAAAACTCTGGGGTGCCCCTGAGCTGGTACTGTTGTTTTACTACACCCCTAAGCGTGGATAAGCACTGTATGTTTCTGGTGGGTATGACTTGCTGTTGCCTGATGGTGCTTGTAACAAGTGTAATGAGGTAGAAGGCTCTCATCAAATTGCCTAAATTCCTCCCTGTTTTATGAAGATCTTAAAATCTCGGCTAAGAAGAATTATGAGCAGTCTGAGACTTTCTCTGCTGCATGGAAGCAGTGAGCAGTTTAAAAGAGTTAGGCTATGGCTTGTTTCTCAAAAACTCAGTTCTCAATATACAGAACAGCTGGTTTTTGTAGTAGCCTGAAAAGAGAGACTGCTACAAACTTATCAGAGACTGATGAGCCTCATGGCATCTGCAGGGCCAGCCTCTTGGAGGCAGCTAGCAGAAGAGCCCATTGGAAATCGGCATCCCGTAGAACAGGATTAAACCAGACAAAGTTAGGTTTTAGCTCCAGGGCCTTAATTTTGAAATATAAGTAGTTGTATGTGAATGGCTAAGATAAGATACAAACATTTTTGTATGCGTGTTGCTGCATTATTTGAGCAGCACTTCAGTATTTTTAATCTCAGCATAAACATTGCACTGTCTCCCTAGAATTAAGTTAGAAGGGATCATTGTGACCAGGTACTCTGGTCTCCTTGTAAATAAACACAAGCTGCAGTTAAATCCCGTGTAAATTGGATTAAAGTATCTCTTAGGAAGACATCCAGGGCAGATTAAAACATTACAGGAATGGAGAGCACTAGCTGCTTTCACAGTTATTAATAGTTTGTATATTTAAAAATCACCAGTTAAACTTGCTTACATTTAATACAATTAATTTATTTTGCAAAAAGAAAGTTTTCTGGCCCCTTAACTTGTTTTGGATCTCTTCTGCAAACCCAGTCCAGCAGATCAACAGCAGGCATCAGGAATAGACTTAGACCTGCCTTTGCACAGATACACAACCTCTGATTCCCATATTTCTGCTTAAAATTGCCACGTGTTACACTGGTGTTTTGACCTTTAGCTGCCAAAATAGTTACATCAAGATACCAAGTTATTTTGGCAGTATCTAGTTTATGTACAAGCATGTGAATTGGTACTAGATTAAATTGCTGTTCTTGATTCTGTATGAATTTAGTCCTCGGCTGGACATTGTGTTTGTTCTGGAAATGATGTCAAACTGCCAGCTTGGTAATTACTTGGATCATCCCACTTTCCCTTTTTAAAACATGGGTATTACTTTTCAGTTGTCTGGAATTTCCCCAGTTTTTTGCTTTTCTAATGTGCAATTTGGTGTCCTGATCAGTATCACTCTATATATGCCATTCTTTTCTTGCAGCCAGCAAATTTGACCCAGTCTAACCTATGTAACTGAATGTCATTTCTCTTTTATTCCTGCAGGCATACGATGCTACACAACTTGTGAAGTCCTATCCAAACTCTCACCTGGACATACTGATTGATCAAGGCAAAGACGACCAGTTTCTATCCGCAGGCCAGTTACTGCCTGATAACTTCATCGCTGCCTGCACAGAGCAGAAAATCCCAGTTGTCTTTAGGCTGCAGCAGGCAAGTTGCTTCTGCAGTCCGTGATTGTTGGGTTGTTGCTTTGTGATTTTTTTTTTTTTTTGGGTCTGCGTGGCAGGTAGTAAAGAGATTGTCTCTTCATGGGGTATGCTTTCACTTTACCTGTGAGTCTGTCCCTGGCCAAGTGAGGAAGAGGGTGAGAAGTGATATTTTCCTTAGTATCAGCTATTGAGGTGTGCAGTATCTATCAGATTCAGCTGCATTTCACCACTAGGTGGGGGTCATGATTTTAGTTTCAACAAGCTGATGAGTTGATGGTAACTCAAGCTGCCAGTGGTTGGCTGAAGAAGCAGCATTAATGATTTTTAACAAGTATCACAGTCACTGTACAAGCAAAGTGACAGATGTCCTTTTGCTGGATTCCTTATCTGTACTGTGGGTATTGTGTTTAGCATAAAACTGTGATTTAGTTTGCGTGTGTTTGTGTAAATCAGGAAAGGTTTGGAACTACTTAAAACCTTAGATTCATTTAAAGACCCAGGTGGATGGATTGCTCTTTCCTCTAGTGCAGTGACCCAGAACAGTCCTGTCCTGAGAGCATTGAGTCTTTTCAAGTGACTGACAACTTCAAGCCAGACCCAGTGAGGGGCCCAGCTGTGGCGAATGAGGGATTGTCCTCCCTGATTTATCATAAGCCCTGCACCAAAAGATACAGTTAGTGCTGACAAAGTGGAGTATTTAAGAGGTTTACATGTCATTTTAGTGTAGTGCTGGAGCAGTAATTCAGACCTGGGCTGTCTTCTCCTTATACCTTATGTTTTACCTGTCAGATAATGCAGTGAGGGGAACTGTTCTCTCGGATTGCATCTTGTTCTGCAGCTGACAGTTGCTGTTACCTGTCTGTAATTTACATGCCCAGATTAGGGCAGATTAAAGTACTTTCTTTTCGTTTAGCTTCCTAGTGTTCATATATACTTACCCTGTTAGTTAGGTATCCTTTACAATTTTTATATAAAATACAGATATTTTTGATTTCTTAAAGCAGATCAAACCAGAAGAATCATTACCTTTCCTAGAAGAGAGCTTAGCATGATTGCTTTATCATGAACTATAGGCTTTTGCTGATTTCCTTGTTGTTGTTGTTCTTTTCTAGGGTTATGATCACAGCTATTTTTTTATTGCTACATTTATTAATGACCACATCAAACACCATGCAAAATACCTCAATGCTTGAACCATTTGGATGCAAGCGTCATCTGTCCAATATGAATCAAGGGATAGAGGTGAACTAAACAAAAAATTATTTGCTGACATAGTGTCTGTAAAATGGAGCTCTTCTCACTGTACTGCTAAGAAAAATAAAAGTCCCACTTAATTTGATATGTGTGCTTTAGAGTAAGTATTTTGGATGTTCTTGTATGCTTCAAAAAGTCTCTCGACACTGTGAAGGTGCCTGCTGCATTCTAGGTCAAAATGCAAATGAGCAGATGAGTGAGTTTCAGATTATGAATATGGGTATGTACTTGGCACCTCAAGATGGTTTCTAGTGCAACTACGCAGACACTATGAGTAACAACAGCATGCCTCTTCAGCTAATTAAATACCAGGGTCCACTTTGTCACTTAATGCTGAAGGAAGTTGTTAGTGGCACAACCAATCAAGCTACTTAATATCTGAAGTAGTTGGTGTGTTTTTTCCTTGGCCTGTCTAAATACATTCCAAGGACAAAGTCTGTTGGAGAATACAGACAGAAGTTTGCTGTGCAGAGTGGTTTACTGTGTGTTATTAACATCAAAAAAGTAATGATCTGAGGAGTATTTAATGGATGATACTTAAAGATCTTAAAACCCATGTGAAGGAAGCAGTCTGTAGTAAAGGAAGGTTTGTTTTTTTTCTCTGCTTGCCTTTGTTGCTGAATGTGAGAGGCTTATGCTGTGTTTCTGGGTTTCTTTGACTTAACAGGACTGAGAGGAAACTGATAAATAGATCTGAAAAAAGCAACCCCTATCTATCTATAGATGATCTTATATCTCACTGTTGAAAATGAGTGTGCTTATTTTAAAGAAGATGGCAGAATTTAGGCCTGACAGTTGCAGATCTACGAGTTCCCAGTGGTATAATTCTGCCAGCTACCTTTGTGTGGGGCAAGAACACAGATTGTTCCAGTGAGCTGTTTATCTTCTTATGTTCAAGCAATCACTTGTAGCCTCTGCTTTCCCATGGTTCAGCTGAACCTGCGTTGTTGCTCAAACCTTGACTCATTCTTGCCAGAGGAAATACTAGGTTAGACGTAGGATCAGTTTGCTTTTGCAAGCAATGGTGAATGCTCTCCTGTTTCTCTGGCCCCTGCTAGATTCTAGGTTGCAGGGAGGCTGATGCTGGGAACTTGGGTTTCTGTTGCTGGTGACAGGCTTAAATTATGTATTGACTTTTATCAGTCTTGTGTCTGCCTATTTCTGGAGTAAGCTTGGAAGGCTGGAAGCTACAACTGTGTGCACTGCAAGAATTCTCTGAAATGCTGAACTCAAGTTTTGCATGCTCTGTGGATTTACAACAGAATCTAACTAACTCCCTTCTTATAAAGCAGGGCACCAACATAAAAATAATAAGCTGCAAGTGCTAAACATTTAGATTTTTCCACTCCCACAACAGCAGAATTGGTTGTGAAAGGCTTGCTTCATGTGTGGCAGCTTCTTCTAGATGTTCGTCCCCTGCGCCAAGACAACCAGGCAACTGCTCTGCCATAGCCAGCAAATGAATTATGGGGCTGTATCTCACACTGGACTGGAGCAGAAGCGCACTGTGCTTGTCCTGCAGCCTTGTGCCAAGTCCTATGAACAGAGCGGCAGTGGAGTCAGGGTGTTCAGCTTGGTGCAGGTACTTCCAATGAGAAACAGTTCTGTCTGTTACCTGTCAAAGCTGGTATTTTTTGCCTAATGCATTCTGATGATTGTATTTAAGGGAAATAGGCATGCCATTTTTTTTTAGTCCCTAACAGGAGTGTATGCACCTGCATGTTACATTAGAGGATATGTTTAAAAAGCAGGTTTAACCCTGTCATTTACTGTAAGTGTTTTTAAACCACCCTTTTAAAGCTGCTGGGTTAATGGTAGGAAACAGCTTGCCCCATGTGGGGGGTGGGGGAGCCCTCTTTCATACTTGATAAATTTATATAGCCTATACTGTGATGGTTGTGGGGAGCTTTATTTCCTGTATCTGTAATTTACAGTCCAGCAGGAGATTAATTACCATATCAGCTTCCCCAAACAACTGCCCAGCTACAATTTTGGAGCTGCAAATAGCTGTCATATTTTCCACTTGGCTCTCCTAATAATTGACTGCCTTCCCACACTGTTTGTTTTCTTGATAAAACAGCATTTGCATGCACTGCTACCTTCCTCCTTGAGAGGGACTTCTAGCTGCCTCGCTTGTGAGTGGGAGTGGATTCAGGTAAGCATCTGACAGGGTCTTGTGAGTCCATGACCTTGCTTTGGAAGTCAGTAACCTCAAGGCTTTATAGAAACTGCCCTGAGCTCCTGTAAAACTGGTGCTAGAGGGTTGACAAGGAAGGGGCCCTTGAACTACCCTTATCCCTGGGTTGCAAGTCCAGGAGAGTGCAAACCTGTGAGAAGACTCGGGGCGTGGGGATGAGTTGTGCAGACAGCTCCTGCCACCAAGTGTCTCTGCACAGTCTTGATGAGAATTGCATGAGGCTGTCAGATCTCTAGCTGGCAATGCTCAAATGTCAGCTGGACACAGCCCTCAGCTGCTGAACAGGCTCTGCTGTGGGCAAGGACAACTGCTGCAGGGCTCCTCCTGCCTAAATTATGCCGATTCTAACACTGTTCTGGCTTTGTATTGCAACAGTCACAAAGGCACTCAAGCTTCCTGGGCAATCAAAAGCAGGATCTTCCCAGGGGATTATTGCAGAAAGATCCTCTCCTTCCACAATCCACTACCAAAAGTGAACAAATACAGCCAAAAAAAAAATCACCTGCTTAAATGTCTTTACGCTCATTAGAGAAATGAGAAAAATAGCAGAATCTGTACTTGGATGACTTCAGAAACCCACATGGGTGATAGAAGGTTGTATACTCACACTGTGACCTACAACCAGGAGTCCCTACTACCCTGTTTCTGCAGAGACAGAAGGGCAAAGCAGGGAACCAACACCAACATGACAACCTGACAGTTACCAGCTGGATCCTATTCCTAGTTTAGCTGCACAATTCCTTTATTTGTGTCACATCATCATCATCATCTCCACCCCCAAACCCTGATCCATCATTCCCAGTGTTAATTAAGCTCTCCAACCACCACCTCTTTTACAAGCAACTGTCAGTCACAGGGGCAGTCATTGCAGGGTTTCTACAAATAATATAGTTTAATTGTAACTACAGTAAAGATTTTCTATGTACATTATGTTCACTGCTTAGGGTATTAGAGATTTGCCATGCATGTTTTATTGCACATATAAATAGTGTACAAAGATTCATGAAGATTCTCTTTAGCCGTACAGGTTAAGACTGCATAAAAAAGCTGTATTACAAAATATTTAGAGCTATTTATTTACAGCCAACTTCAAGCAAATACTGAAAGACACTACTGGGAGAAAAAACCAAAATTTTAATTATGAAAAAAACAAGATTTGTCGAAATAATAATTACAAAGCTTCATGTTGCCATATATACATTGTAAAAAAATACTCAGGAAACCTGCATTTTATCCCTCACGATGCAGAAATCAATATTCCTATTTTTATACTTGATCTTTGAATGCTTTTAAAATTTGATAAACTCTGACTTGAAAACTTATTTTCTTTACATTGCTCGTGCTTTTTGACAAAACAGGTATTTGTGCAGCTCTGTAAAATATTAAAATACATTTTAATTTAGTGTTAAAGTGCACAGTACATTTTATAGGTAACAATATGCTAGCTGCCAATCAAAATTACAATTTAAGTCAATGTTCCCTCTGTAAAAGAAACGCTTTTGCTTTGGTTGAAGTAACTGGATATTTTGTGCATACTTACATGTTTCACTGTCTGTGAGTCCACTTTCCTGACACGTTGCTGTCAATACATAGCAGCACATTGGCAATTTGTGGTATTAAAAGGCATAGTCTGCATTCAAATACTCTAAAATCTGCTAGTGGAATACTGGTGGTTTTAAATGCAGTGTCTGTGAACACGTGTGTAACTTTGCCTGGATACATAGCAGTGACAAGCATGCATCGTTCTTCCAAAAAGTCTTTATACAATAGTTCTCTCCACCTTCTCTTGCTTAAATATTCAGTCCTCCCACCACCTTGCCTCTTTTCTGTCATTACGCACCTCGAATTTGCACGCACCGCTGACCCCTCGCAGCTCGCCCTTTTCGCCACATGCAGCTTTCCTGAACTGCTTGCCAAAGTTCCATCACTGGCTTCTCCTATGAAAGAAAACTGGATGGTCCAGATACTGCGAGAGTGGCTGTGCTGGAACTTTTTGATCTAAAACGTGGGATGTTTTAACAATAAATCATGCTTTTAAAAATCTCTTCAAGAAATTTAAAGTTGTGATAAGAAAAAGAACCTTATTTCCTATTGCTGATGTGGGATTAGAGGTCTGATCCTGCAAACATTCACTACAGAACATTGTGCTTAATTCTGTGGGAGATGACGGAGATTAGAAGGAGAAGCACTGTACCCAGCAGGTTCTATCTGGAAGATCAGGTCTTTGAGACTGCCTTTGGCAATTTTAAGAATTTTATCTATCTATCTCCTCTCAAAGGAATCATTGAAAAGAAAACAATAAAAATTTTTTGGCTACTTACTTGGTAAATCTTCTTAGTAATATTCTTGTGCTATTTTTGATTATTTGTTCTGTAGTGCTGTACTCTTTAAAAGAAATCAAGTTACAGTGCAAAATTATATTTCAAGACACATGATCCTAATACACATCATTCATTTTGTTGTGGCAAAAGTTAAATGTCTTGTGCATAGTAAAATAAGCAATCAAAAATATTTGTTCACATTTATTTTTCAAGTTTACATCTTTTTTTTTTTTTAACATCTATATACAAATAAAATGGGTGTGCTCTCAGCTTCAGCCAATTTAGTCTAGTGGGAGGAAAAGTGCTACTGGAATGTAGGGAACTCAATGGAATGCAGACAAATTTTTACCAATGTTCCACAAATTCAAGAAATAAAGAATGCCATTCCAGCTAGCTGTTCTTTTAATAAAAGCACCTATTTTGTTTGCTTTGTATCTTACATATTAGAAAATACAATTTACGGAGATCTAGAGCTACTGCACACCAAGTGGAATAAAAAATAACTAAATATTTATATTAAAATAAAGTGTTTAACCACAAAAAAGCAGTAATAAAATACAGTTTCCTAATTTACATTTTGCATCCAAAGGATGAATAACAACTCACTAATAAATAATATATAAATATTTTACGTCCGAGTATTTTTAAAAGGCAATAGCCTGAAGCAACTGCAGAAAAACCTAACGTGGTAGAAGTCTGATTTACTCTCCCTGCTCCCCCCCAGATGATTACAGTGATTCTTAGTTTAATAATACGAAGGTATCTTGCTGCAAGACAGCTGTGAACTCCACGCATTTTTAAGTGGCAGAGAGGTGGCTGTTTTAGTAAGTACTTTACAAAGTGAGCTATAAAAGCAGTGGAGCGCCCGTTTGCTCTAGCAAATGTTTCGGTTTAGTTTCTGCTTTGTAGTTTGACGCACATGTACAGTCTGAAAGATGATTTTAAAATCACAAGTATAAGAATACTCTTGGAGCACTGGTTTGGTTTTTTGGGGTTTTTTTTTCAATGCAGTTTGAAAAGACGGGCAGGATTTTGATTCTTTGATGGCACAGTGGAGCTGGTAACAGCAGAGATAGATAGTAGTTTCATGTGAATAAAGCTTGTTTCACTGTGGTTACATCTAGCAATGCTTGAACTGTTATGCTCACTTTTACCAAGCCCTTTTCTTCTAGGATGTGATGTGGTAGGCAGAGCTTCTCCTACAAAAAGACAAACAAAGGAGTAAAGATTAGTATTTCATACTCACTGCAAAACCTTGCTTTACATGATCACATACCCAACGAGCAGGAACCATTTCCTATTTTTAATTAAAAAGAATTCCCTACGATTTTGACAGAATGTCTCTGATCTTGCTCTCGTTACACCAAGGAATTAGTGAAAGATCTGTTAATATTCTGGGCCTCGGAAACCAACCTGTTCTGTGGCCGTTACGGTACGTAAGCATCTTAACTAAGAGTGAGGGCCAGCAATTACACACTGAACTTTCACCTGCAAAGTGAGAGAAGGTGGCATTCGCCCCTCCTTACATAGGAGTGAGTTTGGGGACAGAGGGCTGGTTTTATCGGTTAAAAAAAGTTCTACCACTGAGCTCTAGACAGGTCTTGGTCCCAGGATACGCACCGTGAAAGCCACCCATTAGCATTTACAGAAAGCCTGTGTAATGTTGTGCGGTCAATGGGCGAAGCGTTTCGTTCTGAGTAACGAGCAGCTTATTTTGAAATAGCCAGAAATCAGCTTTATTCACTGTAAGGACGCAGCAGTCGTGGCCAGGGCAAAACATACTCGCTGTCCACAGAGGCTGTTCCACCAGAAGACAGTCAGTAAATCCTGTAACTCCCACAGGTAACGAGACTCCCCTCCCCACAGTGAATTACAGAAAGCCTCGCGTGGAGAGGTAGCCTTGCATCAAGATTGGCTCTCTCTTTAAAAAGAAGTTTTTCTTAATGTAACTGGGTATTCCTGTTAATGAAATCCATGAAATTATGAAAGCAGGCAGCAGGTTTATAATAAAGGGAAAGGCTAGACTACATCACATAAACCAGAATTACAACTGGGAGACTCATTGCCACAACATGGAAGCCAGAAGCGTTAAGTGGGATGACAAAAAAACACAGATAGAAAAAAACCCAAACAACGCTATTAAACACAAACACATGGATACAGTGCCTGGCTCATTAAGTCCTTAAACTGTGCATGTCAGACTGCTTTACATTTGGAAAGGCACCATCTGTGTGATCTAACCTTCCGTTCTTCCCCTAAGCATCCATATGTGACCATCAGCGGACACGGGATAATGATTTTTTTTAGAAAGAGGGTTGTTTTCATATTCTCAGTATTGAATCTCTTAGCTGTTCAATAAACTTTAAGCTTTTAAAACTACCAATGCCTTTGAGATTATATTTTAACTAATTGCCTGTCTTCTAGTGAATATTCTTCTTGCTTCTGTAATGCCAACTAAGGGTCTCTTATTTTATCTCTGTCACACCTCTGCATATTCACATTGATTCTATCTCCGATTTCAACATCACTAATCTCCTCAACCTCTCTTCTCATGACACATCTTGTTCAGCTCTATCCCTTCCCTGACCCCTATGAACCCTTAAAACTAAATAAAATATTCAGGATGATGGAACTGGAACTGCTACATGCAAGAACAATTAATACAGTTTTGATCATGTTATGCACCTATGTTTAATTGCTTTTATCTGCTTCCACTGTTGTCCAGTCTTTGCTCAGGAAAGTACCGCTATTAAACAGCTGCTCCGCTGCTTCTGATGTTTATGACTTTCTTTTATTAATGAGTATCTCCTTTATGCACAACCAGCACTCAGCCTACTTAAATTTTTTGTCAAGTTCCTCACACCCCACTCCAGCCTCAATGAGAGAAAAACTGCAAAACTTACCTATTAACTACCAAACCTAAAAAGTGAGAGGCAAACTTCATTCACAACCATGGCATCTGATACTGCTAATTGTAATTTATCTACATTTTATGTTTACATGTTATATTTACTACTTAAAAATGTTTTAATAACTATTATTTTATGTTTAAAAGATTTTTTTTAAAGCTTAATTTGTAATTATATTTTTTAAGGCTCGTGGCTATAATCCAGAACACCAAACAAATACTGTGGATTCCTTCTGCACACATGGACCCAAGAAACAATTTCAAACAGATAATTTTCAAGGATCTTGACTGAGCAGGTCTGCAAGAGATGGACAACATCCATTTCTCCCCGTGGAAGATGCTGCAACGTTCTGGCGATCTGCTAAACGTTGGGTTTCCACTTCCATTGAGCTGGTGGATTCTGACTCCCATTGACCAAACCGCTGCGGCAACTGCCTCCCGTTCCTGCCTGCTACCGTGCCCCTCGCTGCTGGAGCGATCTGCCCAGTCAGCCCGAAGGAATATCCCCATCTTGCAGCCATTCCACTTCATCACCCAGATTTCCATGCCAAACCTACCCTAAATTGGTCATTTAAGTTAAGACACTGGGTTCTGCAGTTCATTCTTGTTTGTTCTTCTGAGTTATTGACCTGCAAGCTGCAAGAGACAGTCCTCCCCAACTTCTGTTCCTCTGGAAGTGTCTTTTCCAGAGAAATATATAAATATATTTTTAGGATGCAAACTCCTAAACTGATACCTGATAAGCACTGGAGTAGCCACAAAAGAAGGTAGAGAGAGTGATATCAAATAAAAGGGGGCGGGGGGGAAACAAACCCCCAAATATTTCTACTTCAAATGTATGATTTTTTTACTAAAAATATTTTGCCAATCTAATGTCTCGGGACACAGTTCATATAAAAATCTACAATACTCTAATTCCAATAATTTTCAAAAAAATTCTATTAATCTTACTTACTGAGAATGCAAATCAGACATCTGAAGTGAAATGTTATTCTCTCCACTCTCTTCTACTATTTCCAGTGCTCTTGCACAGGCGGCTCTTGTTTCACAGATTTGGTGGCCCACAACATGCCAATATTTCATTAGTCTTTCACGCTAGACAAAAGGCATTAACCAGGAATGCCTGCTGAATCCGGTATCTGAAAACTGACTGGCGTTACAAGGCTGAAGGATAGGGATTGAAGCAAAAAACCCAGCCCCAGAACAACCTACCTTGCTAGACATTTATGTCTGAGAATAGTCTAAATTTTTCTGTTGAAGCCAAATTTGCTGAAAAAGCTACAGTTAAGGATGTTTCCTTTAGAAAAACTTAAATTCTAAACTTACCGTTTTTGTGGCAGCTTATAGCACTTGGGGAACTCTTCTGTTATGCTTTCTTGCTAGGAATTTTGCAATTGTTTCTAAGTACGCTTTCACTAAAAGCATAAAGGAGCGCATGCCCCATTTTATATAAAAACCCCATCCAATGTAATTTTTCTCCTTTTAAAGAAAATGCATTATCCAAATCTTTTAAATTCAGCATAGTAATCCCATTTGTATAAAGCAACCTCTCTCCCCCTGCTGTACTTACAAGATGCATACTCAAATAAGGAAAGCTATTTAAGGAGGTCTATAAAAAATAGGACCGTACAACTGTGTTCTAGGAGTGAGAAGTTTCACAGCATGTTACTTTCTTATGTTATACATCATCCTTCATTAGTGCTTGAAACATATACAATTGACAGCCTTCTCTTATTAAGCAGAAGGTGGAACATGGTTAATATTTTATAATTCTGCAGTTAAACATGTGGCTACAACGAACTTTCCAAAACCAACGAGACCTCTGCCATCTCCTAAAAATGAGAAACTTCGTCTTAATGCGTCACGAATCAATTCTCTTCTCTAAGCCCTAATCACTACCTTCAAAGCTTTGTAAATGGGTTTCATCAACCCTGCCTCACATACTTTTCCAATCACAGCTTCAGAGTAATAAAGAAACTCTTCCCAGAATAAGAAAAATCAAACCCTGCCAAGGATGGAAGCCAGAGCACACTGACAATAGCTCGACTTTCTCCCTAACAGCAGTTACCCGGGGCCAAGATCCCGGGTGTCTCGGTCCTTAGGTCCAGCCGCTGGCCCTGCAGCACGGTCCGTTTTCCACGCTCTGCCTCACTCTCTAACCCTGCTACTACTATCTGGGAACCACTGACAGGAGAGCTGTGAAGCTGCAAGCCATCAAGATTTCAAAACTTTTCTTAAATCCTGGCATTTGGCATTTTGAGACAATATATGCCTGACCAACCAAGAGAAGAACTTGCACGTGACTTTGCGGAATCTCAACCTCACCCACTTCTTCCCACCTTTGAGAAGATTTCTGTCCCTTTTACATTAGCGTCAAACCCATAACGCATCAATATAGTAGTATGAATCGCCTCTCTAAAAATACCCCTGTTGAAACCAACACTGAACAAACCCCAGAAAGACAGAAGAACTGGCTACTCATTCTCAAGACCAGCCCAAAAATCTTTAAAAACAACTTTGGAGGGAAGGGCTGCCACTCCACTCACAGCAGCGTGAATATCTCTCTTCTCTACCTACTACAAAAATGAAGATCTACATCTTCAATGTATTTTTTTTTCCTCCCTAAGAACACAGAGGAACTTAATTACTTGTTGCGAGCAAACCACTTTCTACAGACACACAGCCGTTTTGAATGGATAAAGATGTTTTCAAACTCATCATGAAGCAAAAGAACAAACTCCTTTTTGACAGGGAACAAAAAAAAAAAAGGCACAAAAAGGAGGTAGGAGCCAGGAGGCTGAGTCACAAAGCCACACAAAAAGACAGTACAACAGGTGTACACGCGTGCATGTGCTTGCCGGAGCAAGCTTCTAATCCTGGAACAAAAGGTCCGATTTAGATGGTGTAGAGGAAAACCAGGAATACACAAGGACAATCATCCCACAAGGATATGTGACACGCTACACATACATATCTATTTTCTTTGACGTCAGGTAACTTCAAAGTCACGACAACTGTTTGAAGTGGTTTATGCTAGGGCAAGCAGCTTGGCAATTCAGATACAGTTAAGTATTTATCAAAAAAGTAATTGTTGCCATTATATCATATGGGCAAGTAGCGAAATGACCGCATCGTGGTAACAGCGGGGCCCAACTGTATTTGTTAGCAAAATTACACAGAAATGGAATTCTACAATTTGGCAAGAGCCTTTCTCCCTTGTATTTGTAGAACATGAGATTTCAGATCTACAGGGAAAAAAATAAATATTTGTAAAACAAATACTGGAATATGTAGTTTCTCCAAGGACAAATTAAAAAATTCAGTCCATGTAATGCCCATCATTTAATGTTGGAGCCAGCTACTCTGAAATGGAAAGTCATTAAAAGAAACATCAGGGCCTTTCATTTAAGCAAGCTTATGTCAACTATACAAAATCTTGAAATTTAAACAGTTGAAAAAACTATAGTAAATATTTACTTTTTCACATACCTAAGGCAATTTGAAATTATGTCTTTTTACATATATTTTCTTTATCCACTATTACTGTTGATGTCTGTATGTGTCCAAATGCCCTGAAGTTACCATTTGAAGTACAAAAGAAAAGAAGATAAAAAAGCCACAGTAATTCAGGCTATAGGTATATTTCATAATTGTTTTCTTTTAATTTCTAATGGAAAGATTAGTATGTTTTTTGAAGTATACACTTATGACCAGATTTGACAAAGCAAAAAAACCACTAGCCCTTCAATACTGCAGCTGCAATTCTGTATTTGGAGTTATAGCCAGTTAAGATGTCTAAATATGTGCATCTTCTGAACATGTAATAAGTTGCAAATATTTACAAAACTGTACTTGCAGGTGGTGGGCTTCGGACCCTTTTACAAATTCTGGCCTTGAGCCATAAAATTTTAAAAGCAGAACACATATTTTGCCAAAATGCCTCACAGCTTCATTCTAACATGCCAAGAAAACGGTGACCTGAAACTGCAGGGAACAAAACACAGACAGACACACATGAAACAGTGAAACAGTAAGAGAAAATGCATACTTACAGGGGAAGTATCAATTATACCATAACCTTATACATTAAATTCCGAGAGGTAAAGTGAGGGAATGAGAGTGTTTTGTATCATCAAAGTAGAATGGGTCATTGCCTTAAAGTATTTTTATACTGCTCTTTCTGCATAATGCAGCTTATGTGCTAGAAAGGAAGGAAATGGCAAAGGTTCACAAAACCTGCTCTACCATGTTTTCTAAACCTGCATATATGACTGATTTCCTTTTTTTTGTAACAGGAGTAAAATGCTAAGAATATTTCTTTTTGTGAAAAACAATTACGTGGCAGTAATTTGGAAACTTATTAATGTATATGGAGTAGAAAACTGGACTGAGTATTTGCTCAGGTCTAATTCAATCCCTGTTCATATTAAGTGTAACTTTCAGAAAACTTATTAGGAACACAAAGGGATCCATGCACAGATTTCAGCTGCAAAAGCTCGTTAATATACGGGAAAGGGGCATTTGAAGGACTATGACACTGCACTTGAAAATATTTATCTCCTTTCTGGCTCAAGGCAAAAGAAAGCCAAATCCTCACATCAAAATGCCACTTGTAACCCAGTACAAACACATTTTACCTGCATGTAAATCCACTACAATTTGTATTTATTACTTTCTTGCAGTATGGATGAGATGACCTCCATGGGATAAAAGAGAAATCAGTATGATGGGCACAGCACAGATTGGAGTAGACCAATTTATGAAGTTTGAAAAAACAGTTTGAAAATCTCTGACGACCATTGGAATGCGAAAAAAATGAATGGGCAAAGAAATGGGGGAGCAAATATAATTCATGTTATCAATGACTATGTGGGTGAACTACAATGTACGTTGTTTTTAAACCCAAGGTCATCAACTTAATCCTGTGACTGGCTGCGAGCAGTAAGTACCAGTTGTACATAACTGAATGTCTCAGTATCTGGATCTCCTCAAAGGTGAAGAGCCAGCAGTCAGCTGAACTGTTGGTTTCCCAAGTACTAAAGCCACAGGAACAGCAACGCAGAAACAGGAGTCTGAATTTAGCAAAGAACCCATTAGAGTAGATTAATGAGCTAAATATATGTTTTAGTCTCCACCTCCCCATTTGGAGGCAGAACTATGGGCTTCAGGGATGGGCAGACAGGTATTTTTCACATTTGCATTATGTTTGAAATATATTTTGAGAAACATTACTACATTCGCACTTAGAGAAATGCAAGGGTGTATTTTACTATTCCTCTCCCTGTAAGATTTATGTATATTTGGAAGTGTTATGAATAACAACCAAAAAAAAATACCAAACCAGATAAGCTTCATGTATGGTAGGTAGGTAAGGCTGTGCTTGTCATGAAGCAAGTATGTTCATTTTTCACAGCCTGGTTCAAGATGGCTTCAACTCCAGAACTATAAGAAAGTGCTTGTAATATTACACTTTAATTACTGTATATTGTCATAGTTGACGACAGTGAGAAAATGTACTCTAAGTAACTAAAAGACAACTCTGCATGGTAAGACTATGTAAAGTTAAAACTTTGGACAAGTTTGAGACTTACGTATCATTATGACTGGGGTATGTCCAGTTGGCCAACGTTGGCACAACAGTAGTTCAGGTTCTAACCCAGTGTCTAGTCTGATAAAACACTCAAAACCACTGAAGACACGAACTTCCATTTCTGCACGCTGGAAATGCAAAACACACTGATCTACTACTTCTCCTACCTCCCTCCCAAAGCTACTGGATACAGTGGAGAATCAGACGTAATATTAGACAATGAGACACATGTGTACTATAAGATGGTAGCATCGACTTTCACCACCTGATTTTCTAATTTTAAAAAATGTTAAAATATACTCATACATGTGATCGGTACTATATGAGAGAAGTGCACAACACAAAGCGTTGACAAGAGACCTGTTTACCACTTATGGGAGCAGGAGTAAAATCCCAGCCCTAGAGAAGACATCACTTTTGTCTCAAAAACCAACACTGGACTATAAAGAATCATACAATTAATAGATTCTGAACTGGTTCAAGCTTTATGGCACTTTCTCAGTTTCACTAGAAAAGCAATATCGTTAAACCAAGACAACCAAAATCAAGACAAAGATCTGCTGAAAGTGGAAGCTTCAATGTCAAGCTCTGGGTCTGAGTAAGCAAGTGTCCGGTGCTGGAATCACTGAAACTAGGCACACAGTTAAAAGACAGGCCTGTGCAGGATGAGGGCACAAGTCTGGAGCTACACACCCAAATAACTAGTACCTTCTCCTCAAGTATGAAGAACCTAGAAGCACTCACTAAACTCATGCCTGGCCACAGAAGACGCTCCTTACAATAGAGGAGTTCTACGTATGCACTGGAAGCTGCCAGACACTAAACCCTTTAAAAAAACCTTGATTTATCCATCATCTGAAATTAATTTTCCCTTCTTAAAATATGTATCTGATTATACATTTCATCCTTTTTATATATGTATGTATATATTTAAGCCATGGAAACCAGGAATAGAACTGCATTTAGAAGTTTTTTAATACAATTTTACAAGTATCTGTGGAATGGGGATATTTATAGTGTAGCACTAAATCATAACCATATGGCCAGAATACTCAGTAACATACAAGGTCTTATGCTAGTTATCCTCTAAAAGCCTATAGGTGATTTTTTTATATACTAGGCAGTGAGAAATGAATGTATTTATTTCACTGACACGAAGCTGAGGTCCTTTGGGTAGCTCGCCTGAGACTGAATTACAAATTTAGTCAGCAGCATCTAGGCCAATACTGCAATGTCAGCATAGGTTTGTAGTCAAGGTTTTCTATTGTTCAGTCAATTTTCATTTATATATTTCATGTTGATAAGGAGTAAAACAAACAAAAAATTGTCTTTATCCAAGTTTTACAACAGATGAACAGAACTGGAAGGGAAACGGAGGTCGTGAGTCCAGCGCTCTAACCACAGGCAGAGTTCAAACATCCCCAAACGCCTCCTGGCTAGCGCTTGCCTAACCTATTCTTCAAAACCTCCTGGGATGGAAAATCTCGAGTCTTCCCAGATGATCTGTTTTCCTAGCTACGTTATCTTTGTTACATTGGTCACACAAACAAACAAACATTACCTGCATTTTCACAGGTGATGAAACAGAGACAAGATAGTGATGTGACTTGCTTGACGTCACACGTAAGAATGGCAGATACAGGAATCTAACAGCTTTTTCTCAAACTGTCTTATTGTAGCACACTGTACCCCACGATCTTCCTCCCGAAACATTCTAAAGTTCCTTGCATATTATGGGTTGCTCATACCCGCTACTAATTTACAGTCAGCTTTGGGGTTTAACACAGCAAAGTGTTTAAAAGCAGTTCAACGCTGCTTTGTCAGACAGAAGAAAAAGATTATTCTATGGAATCTGGAGGAAAACAAAATATACGTAGGAAAACATAACTACTCCAGTATGGAATTTAATCGGAACAGTAGAGATGACCAACAATCTTTAAAGTTACAGTACTCTTGTAAATCTAAAGGATTAAAAAATAACAGTAATTTGAAAGATAGTTCTCTAAGTGCTCTTAATACAACGTAAGTTGAGATAATTGGCACCAACTCCGAAAATACTATCATCTGTTGAGGTGCCACCTCAGTTGCTTCAGTATCTGCAGCATTCTTGGATTTTCACAAAAAGTAAGAGGCTCAGTTCTGTTTAGCTTGTGATACACATCTAGCCTACACCCAAAAGCGGGCAAAGAGTAGCTTCACTGCTTTTAACACATTTAGTGTGTAGTCTAGGCAACATAAAAGAAAACAAACGATAAATAAAGAGGTACATAAGTTCTTAAACTAGAGCTGGAGGGGAGAGAAGAGATGGGACTTGCCTTCAAGATGCTACTCCCTCTCTCCCCTATTTCAAGAGATTAATAAAGATATTACAAGGAAGGGAAGCGAGGGAAAGGGAGAAGTTTGTAAGACAAAGGAAGGAAATTAAGTACCTGTAATTTGTCAGAGACAAAGCAGAAAGTTTGTGTGCACATGCGAACAGGTTATGCTGTTAGCACATTCCAGTGATAAGTTATATACATCAAGACTATAAAAAGTATGTGGAAAAGACAAAAGCCTATTAGATCCCAGGAGCGAAAGGTAGAAGTTGATTGTGGGGTTTTCTCCCCGAGGGCGAGCAGAGTGTCAACAGTCTTTCGAATGTGACGAATATCCGACTGCAGGATGTCATACGGAGAGCAGAGGTCAGCCTATCCCGAAGGGCAGCCATTAGAACAGAAAAAAACAGTGCATAAAATTAAAAATACAAAAATAGAAAGATATTGATAAATAAATTATCACAATATTCTAGCATAAACATGTAGGAATAGTTTCCTCCTAGTATTGCCTTAGTCACTAGACATCCCAGCTTTCTTTTATTTCCTCGAAATACGGAAGCTGTCATACAATATCAGAACATTAAGATAGACGAGCTCAGGCCTTCAAATACTTCCAAAATTATGCCCAGATTCACAAGGGTGAGGAGGTGCGTGTGATCCACTTATTCCAATGAGATCTGCACACCTTTGTCCATCTGGGCCTTATTCAAATGCTTAAATGGAACCAGCTGTAAAAGCTAACTTACATAATAGCAAACAGTGGGTTAGAAAGCTGTTAAAAGCACAAGCAGCAGCAATATGAAGTCTCAAGAAAAAGTACTTAAAGAAATTGTTAGAAGTATGCAGAGTTCTCTGACATAATAATCTAAAACTTGGTATTCAAATATCATCTTAAATGATACCCTGGGATGGAAACTGAAAAAGTCAATGTAGCACTAACTGTACTTAATTTTAATAATGTTTCTAAACCGACAAATTTGACACTAAATTCCTTAGGTAGCATTTTAAGTTATTAGCAGGTTAGACTCCCATACTTTTTTTGGAAAGTAGCAACGACTTCATGTAGTAATTTACTCTAGACTAGCTATACAAAATGAAGTGTAGTATGTAATAATAATATCAATATGCACACACAATATTTAACATTAAAATCAAACCAAGCAACAACTAGTACTTTCAAAACTCAATCTACGATATACCATTGTACATTGCAAAGGAGGCCTTACTATCGAAGACGGTGAATACTTACTGAATAAAATTATACGAAGTAAGAAAGAGATCCCCTGTTTCAGAGGAACACTATGTTTCTTTAGTAGCTTTTCAGTCTCGCTTGCTTAATGAACTGACAGTACACCCAATAAACGAAGACGTGGAAGTTCAGATGTCTGCTTTCTGTTAGTGCAATGTTTCAATGTCTACTTGGCAATAAACTAAACTTTAAAATATTTAAAAGAACATTCTATCCTGAAAAGTGACTAGTGCAACTGCAAGTCAGAACTGTCATTCATACACAAAGAAAAAAGTGACACTTTTTTTTTTTTTTCTTTCTTCATTTTTGCTTACCATGACAGGTTCTAGCTTTAACAGGAGTTAAAACCTGCAACATTTTAATTTTGTTACTTAGGCCAGCAGATACACAGAGCGGGGAAAACCACCCTGCCTAGCAACAACACTGCTATTTTTACACTCATTTTTCAGAATTTTTTCAACTCAAAATTCTAGTGCGATCACAAACTTCAATGCAATTGTATTTGGCTTTTTCTACAGGATGAAAACTCACAGACTGAAAAAAACATGCCCATCTTGTTTGAAAATGGGATGGGACTAGTACTGTATTCGAGAACATCTACATCCACAAGCTGCTTACCAGAGAAACTAGTTTTAGGGCAAACAAACTACTCATGACTATCGACTGTGTAATAGATTGCACTTTCACCAGACACCAATAAACACAGCAAACGCTGGATTAATTTTAAAATGGCATACAAGACTCAATTCCTACTTGTTGCAAATATATCTATCCCCAAACCAAATACCTAAGATAAATCGAACTTAAATTTATATAGCAAATCTGACAGAAATTTAAAAAAGGACTTTTTTTTTTTTTCCAGTTTTTGTCCAAAAAAACCCCCAACAGTCCCTACTGCAGTCAAATGGAAAAGGAAGTAATTTCAGAGTTAGAGGATGAGAGCTGGTAATAGGTTGAATTTTTACAGAGACTGAAGAACTTGCTAACCAGAGGTTAACATATTAAGCAGTACACAGGAGAAGCCAAAGCATACAAACCCAGCCAACACATGCAGAAGACACTTCCTATGGGAACTGCCATGCTGTGCTTTAGCGACACAGTGAAACTTGGGGAAGCCCGAGAAATGTAAGATCGTTCTCGCTTATTTTTGTGTGTTCTGTGACAATGGATAATTTGGTGTTACAGTCACACCTTATTAAGTAAAATGTTTATACTGTATGTATTTTAAACTTCTGTAATGTAACTCTAGATTTAAAAAAAAAAAAATATATAGCTTTTTAGTAATGGAGAGCGTATTTCCACTTAAGTTACCAGAATTTTACAGATGCTGTGAAATGGAAATACCAAACTACAACATGACATCATGAAATAGTGAAAAAGTACATGACCCCCACCGAAAGTCAGACAACCACCCACCCACCCATCCATTTCAAGCGCTGCCCTTCTCATTTAGGAGACTGAAATGATACTAAAAAAAATACATATACTTAATCATTGCATTTATGGACGGACTTCTTACATCTATGAAGCTACGCGATGAAATCATACAGCTGCCAAAATCATGCATGCAGAATAAACACAGTAAGACAAAAGTGGAACGACAAAAGCTGTTTGTGTGCACAAACCGCCCTCATTCTACGTGCTCCTGCAGTGAGTGTGAAAAACAGAGAGCATCTCAAAACCAACCTCCTCAGGTTTTGACTCTGGTAAAAAAAAAAAAAGGCAAGAGTAAGCTTGCAGAAGTGCATTAAGGAATGAAGTCTGTAGTGCATACGCACTGTACTCAAACCACAAAGGACAGGGACTCAGAATTCTGCTTTCAGTACTCCGACAGCATCCTGAACGCCTTAACTCCGTCCTGTCGGCCAAATAGCGTACGTCACCGAGCCCAGAGCAAAAGGGTGGAGAAAGGAGCCGTACCTGAGAAAACTTACTGCAACTTCATGGAGGTCTCATGATGAAACTATGGAGAAGTAACTGATTATGTGAACTGATCAGAAAACAAGCCTAAGTGGTAATGAAAATACACCTTGCATTAAACTGAGAAACATGATTACCAGTTGAACAACAAATAGGTGGGTAGAAGATAAAATATTCACACTCTGCTTGGTTGCTTCTTTTATTTTGTTCTGCCAGTTTTAACATACAAAAGCCTCCTGGTTTTTCCTATTTGTTTCACTTAATTAGCCATTCCTACAGTAACACAAATCATATTGATTTTTAGAATAATTCTGGCTTACGTTGCAACACAGCGGACCTAGTTTTCAGAGAAGGAGGTGAGCCGCAGTAATAGCTCCTGTTCGCAGGACTCGAAATTCAGAGGAAGAGGCACAGGTAAGCCTTTTGTAATCGGAACCTTCATATGATGACTTGAGATCCAAAAAGCCATTTCTTACCATCACACTCCTTTCTGTTCAGTACGTGTGCACCAAGTAGCTGACTAACAATTTGAGAGATGTGGCAGAAGTCTCTCCTTCCCATCTGGGAATTAACTTGTCCCACTAAATCCTGCTGCACCACTGCTGACATGCTGGAACACAGAAGCTCAATAAACCCGCTGTAACAACTGGCTGTGAAAGATTTCATTTTATCACTACCTTTTATCAACAGAAATTACCATTCTAGTATCAATCACGATAACTTAAGTCTATCTTTTTTTCAGGCTACATGAAGATTGACAACATGTGTCTGTGTATGTGGGGAAAGTATTTTCCTTTTTTTAAAAATAACTCTACCTAATTTCTCTGACTTGAAGAGGCCCCATAAAGGGGTAAAAGATGCTCAAGTGCCTAAACTGCTAAGCTACTACATTAGTGTAAGTTGCACATCATAAAAATTAATTTGTGTCTTTGTAAAAAGCTAACTTCTGCATTTTGGTTCACAAACATTGAAAATACTTTGTTCAATTTCTTTTTTAACAAAATGCTTAGAAGGTCCTACTACTGATATGCCATATTTGTTCATAATTGAGAACTAGAAGAAATGCAGACCAAAACTTGTAACTTTTGCCTTTCAAATAACATATTGCATTTACAGCTGTGTTTTGGTCTAAATCTCACTTGTAATAAAGTATCATTCAGCCCACCACAAACCAGTTATTTTTTCCTTTTGACAGGAATATTTGTTAATGTTACTGAAAATGCATAAGAAAAAATGCTCAGTAATATGGATCACCAAGAATAACAGCTACCAAGAATAAAAGCTAAAGCTTTAAGTTATCGATTTGCAGGTTAAAATGGGAAAGTCTATTTCGTTGCTGCTAGTATGAATACTGATTCTAATATGGCAAATGACAAGTTGAATAAATGTATATAAATATTTTTGTCTTTATTTATATATATTGCTACTGGTTTTATGAAAGAGCAGCTGAAACCAAAATACTTCTGTAACTCTACATACGCACTCATGTGATAATAATTCAGACTCTCCTGATATTTTTAATACCTCTGGGACGAGATGTCACTAAGAAGAGTAAAACGGCATTTGAACTGGTACATTTGATGCTTTGGGGGCCATGCTTAAACAGAAAGAGAAATAAATAAAAAAAAATAGCTTTATTTTTTAAACCCAGACAGTGTGAGAGGGTGAGTGCAATATAGGTGTCCCGGGCAAGCATTATAGGTGGTGCAGGTAGCGGGTTCGTGCGACTTTGACAATCTACTCCCATGAGCGGCACCATCCAAGTCCTGCACGTTATTCTGAAAAATGCAGCAGGACAGGCACCCCCTCCTTATCACACAGCTACCGCCACTTGCTTCAATCTGCATCAGCCAAAAAGTAGGAGTGTTTGTCATTCTGTTGCTATCACAGAGGAGATTAGGCAATTTGACAGTTTTTAGTTGACAGTGTAAAATAAAAGTCGTCTTTTGTACTTTTCTAAGTGACAAAGATTGTACCTTTTCTGTCATATACCTCCTGAGGGGCACGGCAGACATCGTCTGAATCTTCAGCCTTTCAGATGCTTACCTGCCACCGTCCCTTTCTCACATCAAACAAAAATTTTGTTTTGTCTCAAAAAATGATCATTTACAAAGATCGCTGATAAGGTTCTACAGGAAAAGTTAGTGACAAAACCGGACACAATTTGATTGTCCTACAATTCTCACACTTCTGATAGCCTACCAGTGCAGTAAGAGCCTTGCTATTTAGTTTCTTATTAAAGGCTCAGAACCATAAGCTTGAAACATCTCTTCTGCATATGATCCGGAGCATCATAAAGCCATTAGCAGAAAGTGATTTCAAGATGTCACCCGTTGTACTGAAATTCTCATCTGGCAGGTAATGGCTTTCAGAATCACCTACATACCGGGTCTGTATAAAGAGATGCTCATGCTCCCCAATTTTGTATTTGTGATTCTTTGGTAAAGATGCCAACTCCTGATACTTATTATGACACATTTGGATACGGATGCCAATTGCATTTTTCTATACTTGGATGAAGTTTTCTAGGATCATTCTGGGGAAAGCAATTTTGACCCAAGAATCGAATGCTGAAAGCCACAGAAGTAAGAGACCATGCACATCAGCACAACACAGTAATTACTTAGCTATTTTCTTGTTTTCTTTTTACGTGATTTGGCAGGATATTATTCTAAACCTGTGGAGTTCAGGAAATAGCATGTACTCTATTCCATTCAGTAAATAACTGAAAACAAACCAACAGGAACTATGACAATTTTAAATCCTTAAACAAAACCCATGAAGCAGAATTTCAAGTTAATTCTCAGGAACTACACATGGACATAAGTATCACAGGAAAGCCTAATACCTGTGGGTATTAGGATCCATAAGTGGAACCTATCACTTTCCCATCAGATGCTTGTTTTAAAAAAAGGAAATAATTCACTGCATTCGTTTTACTGGTTTGTCCAGAGATAGTTAGGCAATGTGCAACTCATCAACCCGAAGCAGCATTAAACACCCCATTTGTAGCTGAGAAGTATGCAGCTGGCTGTCATACTTGCTATCATACGACTTTGTATTCCTAATACATGTCCCTCCAACACACAGCAAAGCTCCATCATCAACCAGCTAATTCCACAACACGATGGATTTTCACAATATATAGCAAACATATACATTTGCAAATTACCAACAGCTATTCAAAAAGAATATCCTCAGAGTACTGAAAAAAAAAAAGTATTGTAAATTTACAATTGCAAGCTGCTCATTTAATGTATAAGCGAATGAGGTTTTCCCCTCAAGAGAAGTTAATGCTTATTTCGATTCATAAGGATGGTTAGTTTATAAACCAGATTGGTAAGATCTGGCCTTGTGCTTAAGGCTCTGTGCAACTCTACAACAAATATGCTTTAATAAAAAAAAAAATCCTAAAAAATTCTACACTAATTTCAATGGAAGCATTAAAGAGGAGGGGTAATAAATACATAAAAATGTCTATTCACAGAAAAGAAAAAGGCATTTTTCCAGAAAGCATACTTATAGAAATCCAAAATAAAAAAAACTTGGGGTAAAGGCTTAGCTTACCCATCTATAATATGGCACTACAAGGATCTTTGTAAATATTTCTGTTCTTTTTCCATTTCTGAAAGACCTCTTGACAACAGTGAAAACAGTTCTTGGCCTTTTCTTTCCCAACAGGCTATATCCAGAAAAACCTGACTTGTATTCTAATTCACTGAATGATTTATGATGCATCAGAACACAATGAATTTTGGGGCAGCTTAACAAACACTCCACGTCTACAAGCCCACAGCACTGAGATTTTGATCTTCTTTGAAATTTTCCCTTTAATACGAAATCATTCTAACTTAATATATTACATAATTACAAGAACTAAATCATCCATTACAACTTAGAGACCCAGCCTATTACAATGAATTATCAAATTAAATTTATGATGAACCATTCATTGGAGCTGTGAAATAAGTCTCCCCCTCAAAATTCCTACAAATAGCAAAAATGATCTGTTACTTTTGTTGTCCTCCAAATCAAGTGCTAAAACATAGAGAAAATATAAAGAATTCAAACTGGAATTCTTTCGCAATGTCAAATCTTTGCATTACCATCTGCTCCCCAAGGGGGTGGTGGGGGAGATACACACAAAATATCCTTTCGTTTCAGCATTCTTGAAACACAGACTAAAAAGAACTCAGTCTTCATTATACTGTCATATGTATGCAACAGTGAAAATACATCATGCAATTTTCATGTTTTCAGATTAAAAAGACTGTACAACACTTTTACCTTCTTTTGAAAGTCATGCATTTGAAATTAACTTTTTCTTAATAGGTACTTCTAGACCATAAGGGAGTCTTTGAAATATTCCCAATGCAACTCCAGAATTCATTACATTAAAGATATTTTTCCTTATTAATATGAGAATAAATTACATGATGAATGCTGCCATTCTTAAATGAAAAGCAGAAAACATCAAGCACTGCAATTTCCTTATTTCCAGCTTCTGAAACACTTATATCTACATTATAGAACCTTACTCATACAAACTTTCCATACTTAACACAGAGACAATGGTTTTCTTCACATCACTGCAGAAGTGTTTCAGTACAAGAGATGAGTGTGGTGTTAGTCACTTTTACAATGCATACAATAATGCTTAATATTGTAAAAAAAGGAAAATCAATAATTAAAAAGAATGAAGTCCATATTCTAAAAGCACTAGGTAAAAATGCAGTTATGTTGTATAATGAAAAAAATTAGCAAACTGTTTTCTAATTACATATCACCTGATTACCATGTTTGTTATTTATTTTCCAATAAGAAAAGATAAGGAGATATTGGGGATAATACTGAAGTACTGACTTAAGACAAAAGTTGCAATTTTTAAGTGCTATGACATGAGCCACTTAAATGCACTAAAGTAGTATTAAATCACATTATTTACATCAATTTTTTAAATTATATGTCTTAATTGCTGAAAAACTGTAGTTCATAAAGTTATCCCTCAGCTTTAAAGTAATTCATGTGTTTTGCATTTTTGATAATTTAGAAATGACAGACTTAATTAAATTACCTCTGGTATCCCCAGTTTTCTACATGCATCCAGAAAGTTTTCCACGTTTCTCCTGCATTTGGCCATACTAAGTTTAGGCTGTAAAACCAAGAAAAAATAGTTTGTGACAAAAGAAGTCAAAACCATTAATTCAGTCAATTCACCTATTGCATTATTTTTGTACTGATGCACCATTTCCATATTTCTCCTGAAAACAACGCATAAAACTCTGCTCAACTTTTTTTTCTACTACTCTAAAAACATCACGCCTACAAATACAATCTGAGGACGTAAGTTGTGGATGCCATTTGCTTTTACTTAGTTATGAAAGTCACCAGCACATTTAGATCTCTACTTATTCACATCCAGATTGTGAGGTTCTAAAACCTGCCTCTTACGACAATTTGTGATAGACGACATTGATTTTCTGGACAGCAAGTAAACTGATGAAGGATTTCAACACACATCATGGAGAACAGCCTTAACTGTAATTAACAGGCTCTTTTTAAATTTTTTACGTACTCACAAATGTATAGTAACTATACGCAATTTTAATTGTCTCTGAAGAAGAAATTTCCTATTACTGTAGAATTTCAAATACTTCCACAATTTGTCTTACTCAGGACTATTCACCAAATACTTACGGAAATACCACGTTACTAAAAAAAATGAAAATCAACTCACTATTTTACTTTCTCAATTCAAAATGTGAAATAATGGTAATTCCTGAATACCCACTTAAACCAAGGATTCATTATAGCAGCAGGGACTTCAAAGAACTAATTTTCTAGGCTAAAGTAATTTGAAAGCTGTTTTAAGCAAGAGAACATCATAAATATGAAGTTGAAACAAAATAAAAATAGATTTAAAATATTTTCATTTTGTTATAGAAAACACCAGAAGATTTTTATTTAAAAAAAACTCCCAAAACCCCCAACAACAGCACCAGCACTCCTCCACAAAAAACAGCAACAAAACTTAAGTTTTTGCCCCAGAAGTTCAAGTTTGCATACTTTGACAATGTCATATTTTTACCAAAGACAGAAGTAACTTAAAATCAAGCAACAGCAAAAGAAGCTCCACTAGACCACCTGAGAAAGTGTCTTAACAACTGTCTTCTTGGACTTTCTTATAGATTGCCTCTGAAATCCACACACTATTCTCAGAACTGAGTGTCAGGCTCATCTGTAGATGGCAAATTTTTACCAACATGTACGTTCAAAAAAAAAAAAAAAAAAAAAAAAAGAAAAAAGCAGGGGGCAGACAGTCTAAAAACATACAAAACCTCCTCAGAACCAGACTGGTATCAGAAATCTGGAACAATGATCTGTCCAAGCAAAAGACATCAAATAAACAGAGAAAACACTAAGAAAATTACATTTCAAGAAATGCACACCCACACAGATTACATTGATTTTATGTCCTGAAATCTTCAGGTCCTCAGGTTTGGCAAGCCAATATTAAATCCTATTCCATTCTGTCTGCAAGTAAAAGGAATAATTTGTACATTTAACCCAATAGGAAGAATATGCTAATAAGTGCTGTAAGTGCTTTAGTAACATGACATCTGCTAAGCCAGACATTGCTAAAGTTAACCTCAGATTTTTTTCAATCAACAAACAAGGGGCTAATTTTCCTTTAAAAAGGGTCTCCTAGAACAAGATCTTGTAATCATAGAATTTCATACTGTACTGAACAAAAAGACCATTCTAAAAAAAATCTGATCTGTTGCTAGATCAGACAGGCAGGATAATTTTACTCAGTTATAGATGTGTGTGTATATAAATATACATAAAATATATTAAAAAAATGAACATTTGAATTTTTTAATAATGTAAATGTTGCCCCTAACAGCAAAGAACATTCATTGAACAGCAACCTGTTCTATGTAACCAAATACCATTTGGCAATAAACCAGTAATTTTTCAAACATTCCTCCCCCTCACCCCAATGTAACAACATCCAACTTACTACTGCTGGTGAAGGTACATGAATACTTCCTACAGACCGAGGACGAACGTGATTTACTAAATGGCAGAGAACTACACCATCCATCAGAGCAGACCCCAAGTCTTCAGGCAAACAAATCTTTAGTCTTGTTTCAATGTTCTGCAAATGAAGAACACATGCACACTTTAATATAGAACTGGACGAAGGCAGGGGGGAAAGGGAATATATATGTTCATCTTCTCCTGTGCTGTAAGACACGTAGCCAGTTTTGGAGTTTTGGTTTACCAAGAAACTCACTTCCTTTATATAACTAATTCTTTAAAAACTGAAAACCAGCCTCCTCTACCCTATGTTGGTCACTAAATTACGTAAACTCCTTTAAAAGAAGTCGACACTTCAAATGCTGCTGTCATAATATGCATTTATTTTTATATATACATATAAAACCACATATGCATGCAGTTAGCCATGTGATTGCTCTACATGCAGCAGTCTTCTATTTATCCATCTCAAATTTTCTTTATCATCAGTACTTTGAATCGGAACTACATTGTGTTAATCACTGTACAAGCAGAGAGTAAAGGCAATCTTTCCCTTGTAGACTAAAAATTACTTATGAAGCGTTAAAGTGATCAGAAAGACAGGCAGGGCAAGGCAAAACATTCAAATTTAAAAGAGAATTTTTTGATACTTGTTAATTAAAACTGAAGTCTCACTGAAAAGAATTTGAGATTGCAAAATAAAATACTTTGAATACATTTGAGAATTTTCCAGAAAAAAACAACCGACAATAAGTTTGTCACATATAATGAGTTTCTTAAATTGCACTCCAATCTTGAAAACATTCCAACAGTACATTGAGATAACTCTTAGTTTAACTCTCAGAGACAATTACTTCCATTATCTTAAAATAGGTATTTCTTATTCCTAGTTGAACCTCTTTAATGTCATTATTCTCTATTAATATATTACCTCAATCTAAGCTGGGTGTTTTAGATGAAAATAGAATATTCTCTTTAGAATTAAAGGAGAGTGTAGATTGGAAGGGATTTCTGAAGGTCACCTGGTCTAACAAATTTAAAGCGAGATCCGAGCCTTGGTTAGTTCAGTTCTGGATATCTGCAAGGAAGGAGATCCCACAACATCTCCAGGCAACCTTGTTCAGTGTTTCACCACCCTTATTACAAAGGATTTTCTCCTTATAGCTACTTGAAATTTCCGTCTCTGCAATTTTTGCCACTACGTCTCATTCTTTCACTGTGCATCTTTGAAAAGCCTGACTTTATCTTCTCTATGACCACCCTTCAGGCCACGGAGGACAGTCCTATGATATTCTCAGCGCTCTCTTCTCCAAGCTAAAGAAATCCAGCTCTTAGCTTCTTCCTTGTACATCCTTTCTTTGGGTGCCCTCACCATAAAGTAGCCTCCACTGAACTCACTCTGGGTTTTCGTTATATTTTCCAAGTTTCTTCTTTTACTGGACACACTACTCGAGTACCCACATGTATGGTCTCACAAGTGCCAAATGGGGAGTGCATCACGTGCCCTAATACAACGTTTAGTTTTCACCTTGGATTAATTCATAACTTAGATAACATTTTTGTTGTCATACATGCACAGAAAGAGTCCATTTTGAGACTTTCTTTCCAAATCTGTCACAAACAGGTTTGTATAAATTAAGAAATTAAAAATTCCTTCAGAACACTGATTTGCCTGTTGGGAGACTATTCGGTATAGATCAGGGTGTGGGTTTTTTTATAAGCAGAGCACACCTACAACACTACTTCAATGCCAGTTCCTTTTGGAGTTCATGGTTTGAGACTAGATTTAATTAAAAATGAAGACTTCAAGAAGTGGATTAATTCTCCTTCAATTTTGTTACCATGGAAGAACTGCTCTCTTTTTTAAAAATAATCCACGCTATAGTAGCGGACAATTTGTTCCACTTAGCATGACAAAACTACTGAATGTTTACCCTTTGAGTGACAAAAATCAACCAGTATTTCTTGCTAGGCTCTATTGCTAAAGTGTAAGTGGCAAATCGCTCTGGAGATGACAACTGTCTGAAGTGACTGTGGATGTCTACAAAATCAAACGGAGGAAAAATATTTATGTGTCTGAAGGAAAAACTTTTATGAAATGGAAAAATTTCTGTAAAAACACCCCATTCTAAAGACAAGGGGGGAATGTGTAGAAGAAACAGCAATGTTCTCACAACATGCGGCTCAGGTGAAGTGGTTGAGCTAAAAGTAACTGTGCATTTAGATTTCTAAATAAGGAACCCGAGTACTGTAATAGTTGTTCCTTCTTGTTTAGTGCCCAACTTGTTTAAGGCTGCAGGTTCTGTGAAGTCCCACTAAATTCTAACATGCCATGAAACAATTCAAAAGCAAAATATCCCAGCGTAAACTTTATTAATTTGAAAAATCTCACTTCCAAACAGGGCCAATCTTCTTGCTTCTGTCACCGCTCCTTAACTCATAATCAAACTTCTCACAAGAGACAACAGAACTTTCATTTCAGGACACAATGCTTCAGGGTGAGGGCAAAGGATAGTGCATGGAGCTGAAGGTCAATAACACATTAAACCAGTGTTACTGGTAATACCTAACAGTAATATAGTGTAAAGAGAACCTTATTAAGTCTCCATGATCCTGCCTGACATGGTGAACAACCTTGTTCTACTTTTCACTGTAAGGATTAACCGAACTAATGCACGAGGCAGGAACATTGAGGACATTATTTTTAGGAACAATTACTTGGGGACTTGCTACTTACTTGTGGTAACTCTTAAAAGAAACGTAAAAAACTGCACTGATGCTGCTGACTAGACTATGCTCAGAAGAACTACATCCTAGTGCAGTTTATTCCTGCTACTTCCGTATTCTTCTCCATTATCAATAAGTCTGTCTCATTCGATTCCTGCATCTCGTCCCTTTGGCATCATCCAAGTTTAGAATTGGTAATATACTACACTCAATCAACTATGCTGAACCTTCAACAAGATCTGTTCTGTTCAAAAATTCAGCAAGACAAAATAAGATTAATCCAGACTTAAAACAGGTGAGGGCCTGAGGTAAGAGAATGAAAATCTAAAAGTCCTCATAGCTCTACATTAAACAACCCGCCTTTTAAAGACTACTTGGTAAGGAGAAAAAAAGTGAAGCCTTTTACTTTAAAATTAAATAATACAAGACATGTTACTTAAAATAAATGAATAATTTTGGAATTAGTCATTACATGAAGCTAATGACATAAGAACAAATAATCTTGTAATTCCGTTGCGATATCAAAGTCACCTACCGCACTTTCAGGATTTGCACTGCGTTTAGGAGTGCAACAATACCGTCTCTTCTGTGGGTAACACAACATCACTGGAAACCTTGACAGGTTCAGGGTCACAACACCCCTTGCGGCCCAGGTCGTAATTTTTTTTTTTTTTTTTTTTTTTTTTTGACACAAATAGGTGTCACACAAACAGTGCTACCCAGGTATTAGCTGTGTAACACAGGCTCTACGCAACCACATGCAGCAATTTTTGCATCAGGCTCTAGCTTCTGTATTCAAGACAATATATCAGGAAACCATCTTGTATATTCAGATTTTCAAGTGATGAAATATTCATTACCTTTCTAAGAAAGCTGTTTCAACCATTAGTCATCTGCTTTAAAAAAAAGTTTCTAACTTTAGCTTTTACTAATAGATTTCATTATGCCTTTTACTTGCTAGGCTGAAGACTTCTCCAGCTGTTCGAAAATAGTTTCTACACCTCTCCATCTCTTACGTGATCACTTCATCCTTTCTGATGAAATTACTTAAATTGAGAAATCGTTATTTACACCAATGCAAGGCATGCTGTTTAATTGTATGTCATTCAGGTAACTCCCATTATTATTTCCCATTTTTACAAAACCTGTCCTGAAGTACACACATCTGACCGTGATAAAGCACTTCAGGAATAATCTCATCAATGTAATTTGCAGAAGTAATATTGCCTCATTTAACCTTTTTAGTATTCTCCTACTTAGACAACTTTCCCAAAGAAAAATTTAAAAATGCACTCCATTAGCACAAATTAATTCTACCAACACTCACATACCTCACGTAGCTGTTCCACAAGCTCTCTCTCTTCTCTCATCTGCTCCATTTTCCTTCGAATTGTAAATTGTGGGTCTATTGATTCCAAATTTCTTTGTGGTCTTAAGAACACTATGATTTTAAAAAAGACAGATTTTAGTTTAAAAACTAACACCTTGATTTATTAATTTCTAAATGAAGCAAAATCCTTAGGCACTGCCTCCAGCAAAAACTGTTAGAAAACTTCTCTGTCCTCAGGAGGACAGAAAAATCTGATCTTGGATTATAGTCAGAAATGGCTATTTTTTGGATATTGCTCTGAACGGCATCCTGCGCCATCAATGGAGGGGATGATTTTTCAACCAAATCCTAATCTCAACAGGCAACTTTTGTCAGACGATTAAGCAGCGGCACAGTCCCTTAGAGATTCTGGTCTGTACAAAACTTTGCATCTAACATGGAAGGAAACACCTCTTACTCTTTTAAGTAGAACCGTCTCCTACAAGATACTGAATTGTGTAACAAGCTGTGACAACCATCTTCCTACACACGACAAACTGCTTACTAGATAAGGTTATACTAAAAAAAGAAAAACCACCCACCAAACAAAGACTGATGTAGGCAGACTTAGCCATTCAGTAAAAAATACATAAATACCTGCCTACATAAAAAAGTCATATCGCAAATGTAGCACCGCACAAACTCTTTGCAGTACTCCTTCCCACCAATCCTGCCGACTGTCTCACTTTGCCCACATATAGTTCCTTCAAATAATTACATGAAATCTCTGCACATACGCACCTCTACACTTCCTTTTTTCGTGATCAATGACCATTTTGAATGGTTCAGCAGAACAAGAAGATGTACGCTCAAAATGCAACTGTCACCTGTTTGCCACTCAAATTATAGGACAACTTGATTATTGTGGAAAATGATACTGGTTAAAAGAAAGAAGTGTTTTGTATTATTACTTTCCCGCCTCTCTCCTGAATGCAACATGAAACCCCAAAGTACCAATTAATGGGGTGGGAAGTACAAAGCCTAGAAAAGCCCATTTTTACATACAGCTACTGCTCCATCTCAGTTTTGTTAATTTAAGGCCATTAAAGAAAGAGAGGATAATTTCTGGGTCAATAAGTAGCAGGATAGAAGAGAGGAGCCTTTTATTTACTAAAAGGCACATCAGAAAATTAGAAGCGTATGAATTGCCAATAGCACCTACTTGAGGAGTAAAAAAAGATGAATTACACTTGACTGTAGGAAAGGTACACAGAGGTGTAATCACAGTAATTCTGATGTTCCATTAAAAATTGTGGCACATCAGTCATTTTATTTAGGTTGTGATTTGGGTAGTAGGCTGAATTTTAAAAATCAGTCCTCAAAATATCTAAGAAAATAAAACATTGAACCCTCGGTAAAAGGAAATTTCATCTACATTCTGACCAAAAGTAAACTGTTAATGAAGCCCCCAAATCAGTTCAGGGTCAACATACAAAATTGCACCCTCTGACATCTAGGGCTCAGATAAACAAGACAAAGTTTCTGCACAAGAAATACTTTGAAATCTCAGACAAGTCTGGTCACCAGGAATCTCACCTAGCTGTACGCAGGTTGGTTAAGTAACAAAATTAATAATCTAAGCTACCTCTCCAGCCAAAGGGACAGACAGAGACACCACCTATGGCAGTTCAGCCAACAAGCAGTAGTTCTTTCCCTTATTTACTGAAAAAGGAGCTTAAGGCAAAAAACTCCTTGCATATCCTTAGGCTACTTACGTGAGGAATCAAGGTAGAATAAACTATGGCCAGTTACCAGACTTGCTTCCTTCCACTACTTGACTCACACAGTCGTAGTTTTAACTTTTCACAGGCAACTGAAATTTGCTACGCTGCTGTTAAATCAGTATTTCAGGAAATGCCCTATTAAAGGCTGTTTGTTTAAACAAAGCTGCTTTTAAATATAACACCTAAATATTACAGTTTTATGTTAGCAAACTCTATCCTTTTTAACATCGTCAGAAATCCCACAGGCAGAGCGTCCCGTAGAGAACGTGCAGGATGGAGAACTGCAGCCAGCAGCTGTAGCTCCGTTCCCTTCTCCGGGTGGGCTACACAGGTTCACCCGTGTCACCGCGCAGAAGGATCTACACGCACACAGCATAAATAAAACCATTCACTATGCTGACCTCCCACACGTAACGTGAGAGTAGCAGAGCCATGCCTTCAGAGGCAATAGGTCCACAGCTGTATCGACATTAAAACTTTGCCTTTGCGGAAGGTAAACTGCAAGCTCAGAATAGAACTCGATTTCCAAAGCACAGTGTATCAACAGATCCGCACTTCTCAATATTTTGTAGAGAGGCATATGTACACCATGACCGCGCATAGCCAAACATACAAAGGTTCTTATAGCTGTAACTGCTGCTGTTACAAAGTGTAACAGTCCATATACCTGATTTAACTACGCCGTTTCAAAAGCATTACCTACTGATTTAGAGAATTTTAAACCCATTAATACATTGGTAAATTTCCAATGAAAGCAATTATATATGGTGAAAATTAAACAATTAGAAATATCTAAAACGTAATTTAATAATTCATACAGTAAATCGTATAGTTTAGGACAGCTACAACAACAAGAAAAAAAAAAATCAAGTCCCAAGTTTTCAAAGTGCAGAAATCTTACCCAGGACTTCTATTAAACTCTGGAATTGTACTGAATTAAAATTTCTGCATTAGCAACTCTGTACAATTTATTGGAGACTGCTCCTAAATTTTTTATGAGGTGAAATAAAAATCTCCTATCACATTATTAAAAAACTGTAGTTGCAATTTCTAAGATTTTCATTTTAGAAATAGTTCATTGTACAACTCTAACAAATGATTTTTGCTGCTTCTCACAGATGAAATACCTACATAAAACCATGCTTGAAGAGTAATACCATATTGAAATGGTATTTAAATGCCACTGTAGCTTTACTGGCAGCAGCAACATTTCAAACTATTCTCTACAAAAGCATTAGTTCATATTTATGTTCAATCTTGCAAGCATCAGAGTTTTATTATGGACTTTGTTCAGTTTGGCCACAGCTCTCTTTGTTTAGGCCTTTGCCAAGTCAATATGAATGTCCCAAGACCTACTTCCTTCCAATTTCAGACTACAAACATCTGTTAATGAAAAGTAAATATCAACATTACTTATTCAATTCCATTCATGAATGAGACCTACATTCCACCAGGAGGAAAAAGGAAAACTAATCTCAAGGCAGTAGGAAACTACAATTAAAAGTTTCTAAATGAAAGAAAGTAAGTTTAGTTGATTAAAAAAACAAAACGACCTCCACACATTCAAAAGCATTAGTTATAAAAGCTTCAATTATATACTGAATTTAAAGAAAAAAGTTCTAATACGGGAAGTTTGGGCAGTCCTGAGTATTGCTTGCTTCTCTGCATTACATACGTCTTTCAGCAAGGGGAGCCCATACCTCACAGCGATGAAGGTCTAATTCTGACTCCTTCCAAGAGCCAGTTTCTGGTTTTTGAACCCATGCTCAACCAAGGTTATTATGTAATGCTTGTTCCAGTAATTTTTTTAAAAAGTATTTTGTACAAGTTTCAGCAAGTTAGATGGGTAATAGTTAATAACACAATATGTATTTGACATACCATAGTCAAGGACAAACTTATTTGTGAAAATTTTCATTTTTGTACAGAGTTACTGAGTTACAATGCACATAACTGCACTACTTATAGCACATCAAGGAATTTAGTGTCCTGAGTACTTCATTCGACAACATTATCCTTCAGGTAAACCACAAAATTATTTAACCTGACTCTAAAAATAATAGACAAAAAGAAGGCTGGACTAATCACAGGCAGAGATGAAGTCAGGCTAAATGTTCATAGTTAGATTTCTCTTTGATTGATTTATTCAGTCCCAACTGAAGTAACAGCAAAGTTATTACGGAGTCATTTGCTAAACCAAAGCCTCCACAATGGTATGCGCGCTGGTCTTGGGAGACCTGTCTGCTCCAAGCCTTATAACCTCCCAAAAATTCTGGACTTCACCTGCTCTATTACTTTTGCCAGGCGGTTACATTATAGAAGATATGAAGTATTAAGATACTACATTGATGCATGGCATTTCTATATCAAAGGCTACACCTATACTAGCAAGCTATACGACGCTGGCGCACGGACCCTCAGCACTGGCCTGCACACATCCATCCCGCTAACGTTGCTGCTCCCCGGCACAGTTTTGGTCTGTGCAAACCCACCTCTCTTCTACGCAACGTCTTGGTATAGCTCGAGGGATAGCACAGGTGAAGGACATTCCCCAAAGGCAGCTTAAATGCAGCCATCCTGTTCTGGACAGTAAGAGTGCTTTGGTGTGGATTTGAACCATGCTGTGCCCACTAACCTCAGTGCCAGAGAACGGTCTCTGGTCCATTTTACTTCCTACCAGAGGAAGAGAACACCTTAAATAACAGACTTAGACCCAGATAACAAACTCTAAACAGAAAGGCAACAGTCCTGGTTAAGAAAAAAACAAAAAACAATAGTTGTAAAAGCAGTTTTCTGTTGTAACAGCCCAAGGTAATGAACACTGATACTTGCATTTGGCTTAAGATTTGAATGACATGAGACCTCTATCTGTTCCAAATGCACAAGCACACACTAGTCTATACTGCTCATTTCATTTAGAAGAGTAAAACAGTAACAAGTCTAGATTAACAAAGATCAAATTCTGCACTGCTGGAAGTACCTCTAGCTTTCCCTTTTCTCTGTCAGAATATTCATCAGCGAATCATCAAGTTAGTTTCATACAATCATGAACTAAATTTAGTTTTTCAACTTACCTTTACCACAATTCTTATATTCCATAAACATTTCCTTTATGGAGCTGATTCCTTACATATGCTGTCTTCTATGGTTTTACAATCAAGAATAGCGAGTATTATCAAGTAATGAACTGAATGTGGGCATTCTAAACTACATGTTGGCTTTATCATTCAAGATTTGTGGTCTTAGTTTCAATCTGATACTTCTGACAGCTTCATGGCCTTCCAACACCTAAACACCCTTCTAATTTAGAGCAACTGGAAGAACAACAGACCTACTTTAAAAAAATACATCTGCCTATCAAATATTTATAAATGGTTCAGTTGTCTAGGTTCCATTTCTTCCATCTGACATTTAACTACTAATGCAGTAGGTGACTCTGATAGCCCAGGCACAGCCAGCTTTGCATATTAGTACCAAGACTCAATGTACTATGACAATAATGCCCTGGAGAAAAACAAGGCAAAAGAAGCAGTAACAACATTCACTAATGTGCCTGGCCTTCACTATGCACAGAGAAGTTTGACAGCTCTACTAACAGTTTCTTTTGGACAGAAATCACTATTTTTGCTTAGCTGGTTGTTTCAGCTTTGTTTCTTCATGGATTCCTCTTCTAATTAAGTTAGTTATGCACCTGCATCAATAACTGCAGATGGGAGCAGGATATTTTTATTAACAGTCAGTATCTATCAAAAAAAAAAAATGCGGAAAAGACAGTAGCAAAATTATTTGCTGTTTGAGTAGAACTTTTACAAACCCTTGAAAATAAATCAAGTAAATAAACCTATATTGGAAATAGTTCTTGGAGTGGCTATCATGGGAAAAGTTGTTTTGCCAGACCTGTAAACAATGACACTCTTCACTCATTTACTTTTGATACTACTACATATTCTATAGTAAATTAACATGCATCCTCTGAGGTATTTAGTCTTATGAACATCCCCTCAAGAGTACTGTCCCTCATCCTCAGCCACATGAGGCATTTGCCATATATTCAGGTTTCTGAAAACACAAAATTAAGTAAGGTATATATGGAACACCTACCATTGTCACTGTCTCCTTCAGATGGGATACTGTAGCTAAAGTTGTCCCATGTTTGTGCCTGTGTAAGTGTGTTGAAGGAGATAGGAGGAAGACTGAGGGATGGGTCTGCTGGAGGGGAGTGATAGCCAGTCCAACCACGGTGGTATAAGGACCGGAGGGGGGATAAAAGGGGGCAGCAGCATTTCATTTATGGCATTAGGATTGTATGGTAATGACGAAGATGTAATTCAAAGGTGATTAATACAAAATGTATAATTTTTGAGAAAAGAATGAAAGATGGTGCAGAATAAAAAGAACGAAAAGTTATATGTTAGTACTTGCAAATCATACATTTTATGCGCAGTTAAGGCTGTTAAGCTTAGCAAGATCATTGTAACCATAGCACTTCACACAACTTGTTTATAACCAAGTTTTAAGAAAAAGTACCCATAGATTTTACATTAGAGCCTGACAAAAAACTTGACTCTCTGAATCAGAAAGTAAATATATCAGCTGTGAAGCTTCAGCAATGAAAAGTTCAGAGAATAAGAATTTTGGTACTTTTTGTAACCGTGTAATAAGAACACTTCCTCCCCCAAAGACAATCTACACATCCATACGAAAATACTATTACTTTACAACTTCCTAGCTTATTTTGATAAGTAGCAACTATATTATCCCTTGGATTCTCTTTCTGTTGAAATATGTTCTGTACATACAGGTAGTACAGATGTTTTCCTTTTGTTTTAATTCACTTAATAGTACATGCAGCACCACTTTTATTTCTCGCTAACTCCCCCAGCAATAAGTCCAAACCTAAAATGGCCCCACCACCCCAGGAAAGTTCTGATCCTCCACAACTTTTACAGACTTTCCAGGGACGAGAACAGACATGCAATACCTCCAAAGGGTGATCCCGAGTTTGCACCACAAACCTTGGCAAACCTGCACTGTAGACGGTCTTCTGACAAACACAAACTCAGCGACGGGCTCCCTAAAGCATGCAAAATTGCACATTTCCACAGAAGCTGCAACAGAGTCTGAACACTATTCACCAGATGACTGTAAAAGCATGTCATGCCTACAGTTCATGAGCACCCGTCAACTCAATACAGAGCCAAACCTGTACAGCAATAAAGTCCCTATTTTCCATCCATTCTGCCTTCTCTCCTTCAACTAGTCATGACACCACCTCTTATTTGTTCCTCAAATCCTTCAGCGCACATTTTTATTCCTTCCTCACCACATCTACTCTGCGATTCTGTCTCCTGTCTTGACTTTGGCAAGGATTTCTGCCCAAGCTTTCCTCAAACCACCATTCTCTAGTGTTTCGGAACTGGACACTGACATCCTTAAAGTATCTCCTCCCTGCTTATCTTCAGCACATCATCCATCCTTTCAAAGCTTCCCACTGGTTTCCTATTTTCTGACACAGAATTTAAATCTCTCTTTCTCTGCCTTTCACAATGATGCCACTTCTTAATGAGCTTTTCCTGTATCTGATCACAATGTTCCTTACCACTTCTGCCACAAAAATTACGAACTCGCTCATTTCTTGGTTCCCTACATATATTTCCATGTTTTATCTACTGAATCTCACACACAATCAACATTCATGCTCCTCAAACTAAACTGGAGATTATAAACTACCTCTACTCTAAATGCTAAACCATAACCCTAAATCAATTTAAAATTGCTGTGTAGATCAAAAAGCAGCTAAACCCATTTAATATTAAAAGAAAGTCCAAGGTAAAGTTTCAGTAAGCACAGAAAGTCCCTATTCTATACTGTTCAAAATTAATAATCATAAGGAACTTAATCGCATAGACATTCTCCTTCCCACAATTCTGGAATCTGTATTAACATGATAATAATTCAGACACTGTTGTATAAAACTTCACCTTCAACTTCTCTTCACACTCAACCCTTCAAGAGCTTGCTCTCTTTAGCCATGCCTTCTTCCAAAGCCAGTTTACTGCTTCTGGCTATCGGGGCACCAGATCAGCTGAACCTGAGTCGGCACAACCTAAACTCTGAGCAGAGTCAAGACTGGGTAACAGAATACAGATTTATGGCAAACGGTAAACAGATTTTAATTATGCTGGCAATTAGGATTCTCATTATTTTCCAAAGTGCACAGATAATGCAGTTAGGGAAGAAAACAAATGGAAGGAATAAATATCCAGAGATTAGAAAACCAGTAACTAGCATGAAAAAAGAGGGAAAAATACTGTCAAGTTCTAATGATCATTATGTGTTCCAACAAACTTAAAAGACACTGAGGCAAGCACGTCTACTAACATGGTGCTTCAAATTCTCTACAGGCTATGAAAAATGAAGACACTGGATTCACAAGTAAGATTATGCTAAGTAAACAGTTGCAAGGGAACAACTTTTCACTTCACAATACAAACTGCGTTGTGATTTTGAGTTTTGGCAGTGCTTCTTTTAGCCTCTGAAAGCACAATTTTGTTGATTGGTTTGTTTGTCTGTGTTGCTGTTACCTTGTTCAGCAGAAATTATGAAACACAGTGATCTTAAAATGGCACAGAACAAAAGCAAAAAATATTCTTGAGTACTGCAAGATCTATTAGTAGATGCTCAGGCTTCAAGGTCTGGCATATTAAAGGTATCACGGCAAGAACTTTGCAACACTCAGTTTTGACAATTAGCACCACTCTGAACATTTTAATCAATTCACGAATCAAGCACAAAGAGTTTAAATTTATTAGCTCTTTTGAGTGATTCCTTTTCAGAGAGCAAAAGTACTTCCCAAGAGCAAAACTATGGTTCTAAGAAAACTTGTAATTTTGGATTCTTTTCAATAGTAATTTTTTAAGGTTTTCAAAATTAATGTGAATTTGAGAAGCCCATACTCTATAAAAGTATTTAAAATACAGGAGGAAATAGCCTGAAAAATTAAAAAAATCCTCTCTCTTTTTACCTTTGATGTAAACATCTGACCCTTGAAAAGAATCTGTCAAGAAGTCAAAACACATTCATTACCTTTCGAAATATTTTCTTTGGGTATCATGTCAGCCATCAGATATGAATTTTCCCATTATTTTCCCTAGCTTTAAAAAGAAAGAATAAAAGGACCTTCAGTCCTGAACACATATAAGTATGTACTAACACAGAAATTTAAGCCACTGTGGTTTATCCTCTGGAAGCACTTCCATTTGTGTGTGTAGTTCAAAAAACTGGAATCCTTATCAGAAGTCTAGAACAGTTTACTTTCATCTTTCCAAGAGACATAAATCATTATGAAACAATGCGGGGGGGGGAGTCGCAACATTCATTTAAAATAGATGAAAATAAACACAGTGAAAATAAACTCTCAAATTTCAGAAGGGTATGGTTCCATATATTTTCATTGAAAATTTGCCACTATTTTTTCCACAGAGCATGATGTACACATTTTTGATAGAACACTTTAATGTTCTTTTAACCTTGCACTCAGATTTAAAAGATTTATAGAAGCAAGTAATTCAAATGTAAGCTCTAATGAAGTTAAAAAGCTAAACTAATTTCCAAAGAGTTTTAAGGTTTCCTCTAAAGCCATGAAGAACTTAAATGAAAAAAGCTATTAAAATAAACTACAAACTGAGCTGAAAAACTTGCCTGGATCACAAAATTCCTGGACCCCTAGACTAGCTCAGCTCTAGGGCAATAAAGCCATATATAATTAACAAGTACAAATTCAGACAGTGATAGGATGGTTCAAACTCACACAAAACTCGCACAAAGTTTTAAAGGAAATACAGTGAAAAAACTAGAGGCATGGCAAGCTAGCCAGCTTTAACGGGAAAAACATGCAGAATTCACAAACCTGCCACTATTTCCAGTCATGTACTACTTCTATCTGTAAATTAGTCTTATGTGTTAGCAAAACAAATTTTAATACTACTTTTAGAGTAATTCTAGGGTGGGAACAGGAGAGAAAATACCCAGCTTCACTATTCCTTTGCAAGCTTTCATTTTGTTACATTGTGCCACACAGCTAATATACCGCCTTTTTATCTGAAGTTGGACCTAAAGATTTACTATTGCCAAATTCCCCATGGTATAAATTCAAGGTAACATGACTGAAACTGGATGCGATGAGGTGAAAGACTGTGCAGTAATGGCTCTAGCTTGGTGACTCTGTAGCGTACGATATGGAAAGGAAAATAAATTCAAGTTATCAAGTTTTCTGCAACACATAGCTGTGACCAGAAGACACTATAGTATTGGCATACTCAAAGCGATTCAAATATATGAATTTGAATTGGTACAGTGTAGAAAATCCACAGATTATAACCAACTGACTTTGGTATTCAATGAGGCTACACACAGCTGCAATATAGTCAGGGGAAGAACTGTAGGAGTTGTGCCCATCTGGTCTTCCATTGTGCGACTTGGAGGATTTGCTGCAATCCATAGCAATCCACTCTTCCTAGAAATCCTCTAAAAAGATTCAATAGGCTATTTTACCCTGGCCTATTACAATCATTAAGTATAGGACATCTTGGCGCACCGATATACCAAGACTTGGAAGCGCACGTTAAACTAACGCTCGAACAAGAAGTCACGGTCTTGCGTTCCCTCCCACAACGCTGCTTCCAGTCCCTGGCAGCAGATTTTACTGGCAGCTCAGCACAACACAGGATACATCCCGCGAAAGCAGCAACACGGCACGGGCCCATTCGCCTTCACGCGTCTTTCTCCCAACAGTGTTATCGCAATGTTGCCGCTGGACTGTGCAATATTACTCCATGTCTTATTTTTTCCAAATCCTGAAAGGACCCATTTGCTCATCATTTAACCCATACTTTAAATATATAGAGAAATAACAACACCTCTAAAGCATCAGGAATATACAAGAATAGAGCCAGAGTTTAAGAGCCCAACAAAGAAATGCAGCTGAACAGATCTGTCAAACTGTATGTCATAACTACATGAGAAATTTAAAATATCCTCTTCATGAAACAAGGTTGGTTCAATACCATTTCCTGTGCTTTTTATAACATTTTTTTGAAAAACAAATCTATGGGTACAATTTCTTAAACACTCAAATATGAAACTGCTGCCATTATTGCCAAGATATTTTGTTATGGAAACTACAAGCTTGTAGTGGTTTACCAGCATTTGATTAAAAGCATTTGTGGTGAATGCGAGAAACCAGAATTATGGTCTTAGGACGCTGAAAAATACTGGAAAACCTACAGTTAGTCTTTAGAGGTGATGTGTGATCACTTAACAATATTGACTACCTCAGCACAGAGAAGATAAAAACTGAGTTTAATCCTGTAGCTAATCCTGTTTTTAAAGGAAGCTGTTATCCAAGCCCTCAAATACATCTGTATTTTTTTGTTTAATTTTGTTTGTTTGGGTTTTTTTTCTTTTTTTTTTAAATAAACTGCTGCTTGTTAAAAGATTGATGGTTATGCAGATTTAGTGCATTGCAAATGCATTAAACTCAGCTGCTGGCTGAAGTAAACATCTAATCTTTCTATGATGCTTGATCCTTACACAAGCATAACTACTGAAAGACTCACTGCAATGAGCAATTTTCAGAGCAATGCGTAAGTGTTTTCCAAACAAGCCTAATTATTCACATACATTATTCAACAAAATCTAAACTGCATACCAATTAAGCAAAACCCGTACTTCAATTAGTATGTCAGCCCAGATTATATATATGTGTGTGTATATATATATATATGTAAAATACATGTATTTATATACATATACACATATTTTTTAAACATACATACATATTATTTTATAAAACGCCTAATTTACTAGTAAGGGATGAAAATTGATGCAGACGTAACATGCCAAATACATACTTGTTACAAATTCAATCTTGATGCAAACCTACAACCTTAAAATGTTAAAATCTTCTTCTAACTGTTGTACAGAAAATGTTTCATCACTGCCTTCTTGAGGGAAAAAAATACAGACATCTATTAATAACACAGATGTTAAAAAAAAAAAAAAGTGCATACAAATCAGTTAATTTTCTTTCCCACATTACCTGATCGTGGCTTCAGGCCAAAAGGGATCGTGGTGTTTGTAGTAGGAGACATTGTCGGACTTTTATCCTTGTTCTGTGTAATTCAAGAACATAAATCTAAAGTTAAGAGTAACATCCAGATTATCTTAGCACAACTGACTATAAAATGCAAAAGTTAACAATACTGTGTGCTACGACGACTCCACCATAATCTGATCACAATATAGCCTCAAACCTACAATAGTCTCTCTTTGTTATTGCATCCTATTCCTTTGCTGGAAAAAATGAGTTTCTGTCCAAAGACTGCAAGGTATTCCCCAAGCTATAAATAAGCTCAATTATTTATTTTCTCCCATGTAATCATTTGTGATTAAAAACAAACATACATTTTTGTGGCACAGTACATTTAGAAAAACAAGGCAAAGACATTTTTTCCTTAGATACGTTCGTTTCTTTCACAGAATAAATTACCATTCTGCATGGTACTTTCCATGCAACACTGAATTTCTGCCTAAAAGGCAGAAAAAAAGGACACCTCAGAGCACGATCATCCTTGAGCCTGAACTAGGCTAACAGTTGCAGGAGGAGGAATGGAGCAGCAGCATACAGAAGGCGAGGTATAATCATCATACCACTGCTGGTAACATCGAAAGAGTCCTATAACCAAACTCCAAAATGGGAATCCTCTTTAAAAAGTGATTCCTCAGGGAGTCAGGAACTATCGGAGTCCTGTCACCAAGACTGATGGCAGGTGGCTGGGTGCTCCTGAATTTGCAAGATGCTCATACGCAGTGCAAAGTAGAGGGAGAAGCCCTATTTCTGCACAGAAAATACGAAGGGAAAAAAAAATCTCCATAAGGAGCTCCCTGCCATTTCCCTTTTTGATCTTCTGCTGAGATTCGCACTGTGAAGCAATAGGATCAATAAAATCAGACTCCTCTCTGAAAACTAATCAAGGACGTGACACAACTGTGCAAAAAGAAATTGCACTGAAATCAATAGAAACTCTTGTGGAACAAGGAAGAGTCAAAAAAAAGACAATGTGGCAGAACAAACAAAACGTAAAAAAAATAAACGTTTTATACTAAAGCACATAACTCAGAAACAAGCTTATCAGAAAGCATATTTTTATACCCTAGTAAATCCTTAAGACAACAGGAATGAGCTACAAGCCAAATAAACCATATAGCCATTACTGATGAGCTCAGTCATATTTTCTGTGATATTCAATTACATGTTTCATTTAGTATATAAACCATTCATATAAAACATGTAAGAGACAAACAAATAGCACTAGCATCTTACCTCATTGTGAGAGGTTTGCCCACTTGTATTCCAAACAATTAGATCATTCTGCACGTTTGGAAAGGAAGGGGAAAAAAAAAAAAAGACCATTTCAGCAACTATATTAGTGATACACCACAACAGGATATTTTACTCATGATAACAGATACACATTAATACTTCATTCTTTTTTTCACTGAAACAATTAATTTTCATGAATAATAAATACTTTTATTGCTCGTTGAACAACATTTAAAAAACTTTGTGGAAATTATTCACACAGATTTGTCATTCATTTTTGAGTTTCAATCCTAAGTGATTATAACTGCATTTATAAGATTTTAATGTTTGTTGGTTCAAATGCAGTATCCAATTTTGTTTCACAGATTTTGTAAACTATCACCAAGAGTTTACTATGCAAATATAAATTTTTTTTTAAATACAGATTTGAAGAGAGAAGTATTCCGTAGGCAATTAATGTTATAATTGCAATGTAACATACCTTTTGTTACCACTTCTGCTACAGTTAAATTAGCAACATGCCAATCATGTTAATAAGTATGAAATACAATCCTTAATCCTGCATCAATCATAACTCAGTCAGCAGAAACACAGCTGGCAGAAGTAAAAACAAATTATAACTCAATTCAAAATCATTTCCTTAGGGCCATTTTTTTTTTTTAAATCGATTAAAAATGGAAACAAAACCAAAAGACGGCACTTGGAACACTTGGTCCCAACAGTCACAGAGCTTTCCAAAAGTTAGCAAGATGGGAAGGAAGATTAGACACCCATTCTGCTTCATGACCTTTCTTGGCTACTTTTCAAGCTGAAAAAAAATTCTTCAGCTTTAGACACCTTTCATGATATCACCTCAACAACTGTATTACCTAGAATAAACAGAAATAAATCTTATTCATCTGGTCCCAGCCAGCTCTACCTGGGGACGCCCAGGTTTGAGCACTCCTGTGCTCGGGGACCATGTTCTTGGGACAGACCTGCCACTTATGCCCACATTGCAGGTCTGGTCTCACTCTCAGCATGCAATTGAGTAGTCAGAATTTTGAATTTATGCTAAATGGAATTAATTTAGCAACACAAGTAGCTACGGAAGTGCTTACTGTACTACACGGAATGCAGCACAATTAAAAACTTGCTCTTGCAAGATGCGTTTCCATTGCGTGGAACGTGCCTAGTGCGTTCACCTGCATCACACAGTCCAGATCAGGCCCTCTACAAGTGTTTAGGAAGATTTCTTTCTTTTTAAAAGGTTCTTAAAAGTGAAATCAGCAGTGTCCTTGTTAAACAGTTTGTCAAAATACAGAGACCACACACTGTGATACTGAATTAGCCTTATCTGTTCATCTCAGCAATGTAGTAAGAACTGTTCCAAATGAAGCATAGTAACCCCAACGTACAACAATATAACAAAAGAGATGAACCAACTCAATTTCTTTGAATTTGCTATTTCAAAGAAAAAACAAAGACAAAATTAAGGCTAACAAAGTCACAAGGATATCATAGGAATATCTGACAGTAATGATTATACATAAGAATACTTGAAAAGCATCAAGATAAACCAGATTCAATCTATGTCTGGAAAAGATTAAGATACCATATTAAGGTACTACCAGTATAGACAGAATGTTATGTAATTTTGTTCTCAGAATCTTCTTGCAAGAGCAGTCACAAAAATCCCTATACAAACAAGTTCGGGAGTAATAACATAGGCATCAAATATTTAAATTATGAATTTTTTCATAGTTCTTTCTTTCTGGATAGTTGCAATGTACACAAAACTTAAAATATTTTTGAAACTTTAAAACTCTTACCTTAACCTATATACAGTCTGTTTGTAATAGCAAACACATTAAAAATACTGCTGTTAAGAAAAACTTAGCAGCTTACGTAACTACGAGAGTATTTGGGGTGAGGGGGAAGAGGAATCAGGTGTTTCATTTTATTGAAGATCTAACTTTGAGGTGACTTATTTTTTCCAGGGGAATGCAACCACTGCAACTACTATAGTTTTTATTGGAAGAAAAGACTTCTATTAATTTCATTATATCAAGTTTTTTTCTTGAGAGATAGGTCTTAATCAACTTCCCATTTAGACCCAAACCTTGAGGTTCATGCTAAGGCAAAAAAACCAACCTCATGAGCCTAAACCCACTATTATCTCCGCACACAAAGTGATCATTTTGCAATGATCCATTCCAAATGTTTTCACATTTATTGCAGCTAGACACCTCCATACCTGACTCAATGACCATTTTTCACCCTGTTCACAAGTTCTCACTTCAGACTTTGCTTTCTCCATAATCAGCTCCCTCCTCCTCTGAAATTCTAGTTCCTCTTCAGCATTTTCTCTCTGTACAATAAACAACTCTTCAGACTGTGTATCACTGGAAGTAAAACTCTGTACGATAAACAACTCTTTAGACGTGTATCACTGGAAATAGAACTCTGTACGATAAACAACTCTTTAGACGTGTATCACTGGAAATAGAACTCTATTTTTTTTGCATAACATTACCTCAGAAGTATTTCTTACAAATACTGCAATGCATAGCAAACAAACGAGTAAGCAGATACTATATACTTGCAGTTCCAGTGCTAATAGGTAGATAATGTAAATCTAAACAAAGTACTTCATAAAGAATACCAGTTTACCAGCCAGGATACAGATCAAATAATAAGCAGCATATATCACACTGTAAAACTCCAAATCATACCTCATATACTCTCTGTAACTGTAGTGACAGTGCTCTGGGAAAACACTGATTTTTAGTTTACAAAATATTTTGGGGTTATCCTTAATGAATGTACTATTTTCCTACACCAGAACAGGGAGATAAGGGGGGTTGGGATGGTAGACGAGTATGCATAGCTGAGCTATGAACTGGCATACACGAGTCACACATGGGGGAAAAAACCTAAGATGAAAAAGTAACTGATAAACCCAGAAAAAAATTATTTATACACATATAAAAAAAATAAAAACAATTCCATAAAAATGTTAAAGAATAATTAGTTTTGTCCTCCAGCCTAGTAAATTTTTCCCTTCCCTACCTGGTAGATTAATAATTGATGAAATTGTTGGCTCATTTCCTGTCATTCCCCCCCAAATATTTTGTAATAATATACTCATTAACGTACCTGACCAAGGGAAGACATCTCCATCTGCATTTGACCGCTATGTATAAAGATAAACAAATGCAAAAATGTAATTCATCGTGTAGAAACTTGAATACGATTATCTAACAAATGCATGATTTTTTTTCTAAAAAAGGTAGATAAACACACTTTACTGTAGACTCCTGAAATTCTAAAGCTGTTGCTGGTTCCATGGGATACAGATTCACACCACTGCTCTCTGAAATATCCATGCTTAATCTGCAAGGTTTGAAATAAAAACATTGCACTGGGGTATAGTTTTGGTAACCATTCTGTTCAGTATTTAAACAAATGGATATACGAAATACTTTTATAGTCATGGTTTTAACATGCTCAGTGTTATCTCTTAAGAACTTTTTGGAATGCCTCCTGATGCTTCACTGTCACCAGTTCAGTCAAAGCAACATTAATGCTTTCATCTGCAAAACGTCACTCTGAGTAATGGTTTGTATCAAAACAAAAGGACCTCTTTACTACCAACAACCGTGCCATTATCTGGAAGACTGTAGATTTCTATATCCAACCTCTATATATTCAAATAGAAGCCACAGCCCCGGTTAGACATTCAAATTTAATTTACAGTGGATGAAAATAAAGCAGTGCAACAATAAATTTACAACAGGCAATGATCTGAAAGAAAGCAGGGAATGTAGGAAAGGGAATATAGGAATCTGAAGCAAAGATCTGAAAATACTGAAAAACGTTGAGTCTGAAATCTTTTTCCTTCCCAGAACTGAAATGCTGCTTATGTGCACATAGGGTATGCAGATTTGAAACTCTGCAGAACGCTAGGACAACAGTAACTGGACAAGCGTTTTACCATTTTGTCATCTCCTTTAGCAAAGATAGCTCCAATTAATATGTTCCACCCTGAACTCTAGTCAACACGTTAGGTGCGTCAGCATCGCCTGCTGTTTCAGCCCCTACAGTGATTTCTCTTTCTAACTCCTAAATGGCCTTCAGTGGGAGATAAGGATAATTCTGGTTAGAGTTAGTTATTTCAGCTAGGTTATCCTGACCGGGTGATTAGAGTTATAGTGATGCACAAAGGAAACCTCTTTGGGGAAAGTTATAATTTTTTTACATGCTCTAGGTTTAAGTTAAAAGCACTTGAAAGCTTTTGTGCATCTTAAACTACGGAGCAATGGAAGCATGTAAATTCCTCTGTGGATCTGAATAAAGACACAAAAAAACTATTCAGTATGAAAAACAAATTTTTCTCACACTGCTTTATATAATGCAAGCATATAACAAACTGCCATGTAATCCAGTAATTATAAAAGAAATGATGAGGAGCCCATGGCTCAGAGGATTGAAAGCCTACAGCATCATTTGGCAAATATTAGGCACCCAGGTATATCTTGCTAGGTAAGTCTGCATGTTAACATATGGGAGACGTACACTGAAAAGCCTGTATAGTGCTCAGTAAATTAAATACTCATATCTTAAGGTTAGAAAAAGAAAGTGAAGCCACAGAAGAAAAAAAAAACCACTATGTAAAAAAGCAGTAGAAAAATACAGACATGCATGACATAAGCCATTTTTAAAAGCCACATTTCAAATTTACTATAGTGTTACTAATGAAAGCACATCTGAATATTCATGGAGAAACAGATTAATTTTCTGTATTTTATTGCCCTTTTAATAATTTAATAAGAAAAATGAAATATTTAGGAAATAATGGGGCAATATTTGACAAAAAACAAAACGACAACATTTATAAGGCTAACTGAAATTTTTTAAATGTCACTTTTCTCCAAATGAGACTTTTTCCTTTTTTAATTGCAACACGTCTCCCACAAAGTAATAAGCCTCATATGAGCTGCAGAAGCAACAGTATGTTATCTCACAGAAGCCACAGGAACCAAAAAGCTTTCCTAACTTGTATGACTTTTTATTAAGCAAAAATACTTGTGCTTCAAGTATTTAGTATATGATTCAAGAATTCAAGTAATTCTTTATATGATTCAAAATAAAGCCAGATAATTGTCCCTCTAGAAATACTAACAAGAGTGAATTTCTGCCCTAAAAAGTACAAAGCTCTGCTAGGTGAAAAAGCAGTATTAAAATAGGCATTTAAATTAAAGAACAGCATAGTCACAAGAACAAAGAGCTAGAGCAAACTGGCCAAGGGAGGAAGGAGAAACAAGGATACTTAAGGATGGAAGTGACAAGGAGGTTTCTAGTCTTCAGTGAAATGAAGCTGTAAACCAACTACCTCATAGAAGTAATGAAGAAATACAAGTTACCTAGTTTTGAAATTAACTTAATCGATTTCTGAAGGTGATTACACAAAGAAAAGCATCTGGACAGAACTACTTACATCACTCTTGTCAGTCCTTTTCAGCAGGACAAGCATTTATTTCCTTTTAAATACTTATTCTTTTCCTTATTCACAGATCCAGAGTCATTCCACCTGACTTTAGCCACTTAAAACAGGCACCTAAATTATAAAACCCTGCCTTCTGTAGTCAGGGGAAGTCTAAGTAACTTTCTCTAGCTCCTGCTTCCTCTTTCTCCTTTTGCTTTCAGGGGGAGACTACAGAAACTCCACCGCTAACTCAGGCACCTCCTTTTTGTGCTCCATTAAGTTGGGACGAAGCTGGGCCAGCAGACCTTCTCCACTCCCACAAAATAAACCAAGCATGAATAAGTAGAGGACAGTTTATAGTCCCTAGAAGAAGTGTGGCAATCCTAGACAAAACTTCAGAAAAGCACAGTAGTGTACACGAAATGAATGGTTAAGGGGTGTTTCCACTTCTAAATTTAGGTTTCTTTTATATCTGAAATCCTTCTTAATGTACCGGGATCCTTGTCTAGATAGTCTGAGAGAGAATGCAAGTTTCTTTCTTAACTATCTAAGCGCCTCCTGAAAAACATCAGTATGCTAACAAAGCACTTTGTAACTCCAGAGAACTTTCAATTATCAGTTAAAAAAGAACTCTAAAAGTAATTCACAAAAAATTTAAATACATTACATTAATACATTAGCTATTGTAAGCATACCTGTTGGGATCTTGTAATAAATCTACTGCTTCTCTTAGTTGTTCTATCATTGCTATATCAATAGTTTGGTCTTCTGATAAGTTTATTCTATAACAGAAAACAAAAGCATTCAAAAAAGAGGTACAACAGCAATTATCAAGGGTAGTCTGAGTTTCAGTTTGACCTGTAGCTTCCAATTGGCACGCAAACACCGCAGAGGGGAAAAACCAGCCTCTGTGCACACTAGCATGTGCTGAACTTACAAAAAGAGTTTCTTCTGAAAAAATTCTCCAGCACTTTGTCCTTAACAAAGCCCCCCCAACCTAATACATACACACATAAACAAATGTGATGAACTAAAACTTTTAGCATTCAATTAAACAGACTGACTTCTAAAACTGAAAATTTATTTATCAGTATTTGAGTCTTATTAACTGCACTCATCACATGTACTGTTTTAATATAAGTACTAAATACAATGATTCTTTTAATGGACCAGCATGCTTTCTTTTGCTTTTCAATATTTGTAATTCTTTTGGGGGTTTAGAAACACAATCTCCTGTTAGTTCTGCCAGCAAGGCTCTTTCAGAAAGCACATATTCCTCCCTTCCTTCAGTTTTTGTTTTTAAATCGTATAGGACTCCACTGTTCTGATGAGTGACTTCTTCACAGTACACTGTCATGTTAAATCCCCTTTTCTTAGGCACTCGCCTCAGTGACTGATGTTCACTTGCTCTGCTCTTGAATTAATATCTATGAATTCATGATTGCTTCAGGGTTAAAATTACGACAAAAGAAGAAAAAAGACTGAGGGATTTTTTCCAATTAAATTAAAAATTTTTAAACGTACATTAAATTTAGATCTTACAAGTTTTAATGAAATCCTTTTTTACCAATGCCATTAACATACTAAAAATCAAAATACCTCATTAAAAAGCTTGCATTCTACACACGTAAAAATATTACAGCATTATTTGTGCATACAAATTAATCAGCTGTAATATAACATCTGCTCTATTTGGCAATAATGTATAAAACATGGAGCGCACACAAAGTGCAAGGCTGTGCTTCTGTCATGCCTCCAAGTCTACAAAATTATTAACTGATAAGGAATTGCCAATTCTCGTCAATCTAATTAAATGACACAGCTAATTACTTACAGATACATAAAAAATACTTACATTTCGTCTGTTTGCCATTGTGTGTCCTCTTCTATTCTCAATAATTCATCGCATTCTGCTGCTCTGCTCTGTAAGCAAAGGGATATTGAGAACTGAACTTTGCAATTAAGTAGGCAGATAAATTTTGCTTTCAGACTCAGCACTGACCTAATTTATGTAACAGTTTAGGGTGGCTAGTTGAAGCAATCCAACACTTCTGCTCCACTCCTCACCCTACCCCCTTTTAAAATACCGATTACAAGATCTTTCTGTTCACTGTTCAGATTTTATTGAGGTCGACAGCCCTTACCCTCCCTTTAACGGTAAAAAAGAAAGTCAAGCAGCATGAGAATTCTTTATTCTATGTCCCAGATTTCATTTGTGCCTTTCTGGTGTATGCAAACAGTGCTTCAATTAAGCACAACCCAACTCTCATACTTGGTCTCCCACCGCAGCCAGATTTGTTTACAGAACAAGCAAATTCCAAATATGCAAGCAGTAGCAATTACATACTTCATCCATAATTATTAACAGGATTCCTACTTGAAAATTTTAAAAGCCATGAATATTTTTTTTTTAAAACAAATCAGAACGAAAACTGCAAGGAAGAATTCATATCAGTCAGCCAGTTATTTTGGGTTGAATGTAGGCATAAATTACAGCTCTCACTGTCCTACGTATAACTATGAAGCGCTACTTATTAGAAAACTTGACTCTTTCATGCTTCCATTTTGTGCTTTGCAGTTTTCTTTTCTCTTTCATCTCAGATAGGGAGAACACTGAACTAGTTCAGCTGCCAGTAAAGACAGAAGCTCTCTGAACAGATGCGCATTTCTACTAGTAGAGAATGAACAGCAGAAAACAGAAAGACTTATCCTCTTTTGTGTCATGTGTTTGGCACATCGGTCGCATCACCCCGTACCAATAAATGCTATCCAACTCTGCAAGATGCGTCACTGAGGGGTGTACCAGCTCCTCTAACATACCCCGAAGGTGGCCCATTTCCCAGTGCCAATCCCCAGTAGAATGAATAAAGCCCTTCTTTTTTCTATTTCTTCTCCTTACAGGAACTAAGTACATGATTTTTCCCATAAGCGCACATATAAGTTGAGCAAAATGCAGCACTTATTCTACTTTCATCCTCCCCTGGATTTTACTAATGTAACAAATGCAAAAATTGCTCAATTCAAAATATAAAGCAAATAGCACAGATCATACCTGGCACTTTTTCTTAAAGCCTTAAATATAGTTAAAGGATAACTCTCACATATACTAGAAAGAGTTACAGGTAAATTGACCTCCTAGATTAATTATAATCACTTTAAACCTACCTGCTTTTTTTTGCCTTCTGTATCTTTTATGACAAAAAGCATCAATTGTGGTCTCATTCATTAAAATGTCTGCAGTTTGTCACTCCTGTTTGCTCTATACTTGTGAAAGTAGTGAAGATATTTCCCCCCATTTTAAATTGTCACAAACTTGCCTTAATGTAACTCATAAATTCAGTAGTAAGAGTATCCGATTCATTAAACTGGTTTTCTGTTTCTCTTGACTTATCATTGACAATCAGGTGAGAAGATCCTTGATGGAATTCCACTAATAACAACAAAAAAAAAAAAAAAAAAAAAAGAGAGAGAGAAGAATGATTTCTGGTTCAGCTCAACATTTGTTACTCAACATAATTTAAGTGTATTAAATTATAGAGCTCAAAACCAAAGCTTAAATTGGAAGTGTATTAAAAATTTCAAACAGCTTAAGACCTTTGCATTTTAATGAGTGATGCCAATTCATTTCAAAGTTGTAATAAATCAATACCCTGGGCTCATATAGTAGTAGATCAGAAGCACCACAACTGGCATTAATGGAGTCAGTTTTGAACTACCCCAAGGATGTCTTGCCAGTACCGGTACCAGAGCACAGCTGGACAGCTGCAGAATATTTTAAGACATTCAGATGTCTCAGCCAGTGACTTGCAGTTTAATGCAACTTCAGAGTTATTATGCTGTAACAAACACTCAAACTCTTAGCAGAAGTCAAACAAAATGATTCAGAGCATTCAGAGCCTATGCCAATCTCTTGCTTACATATACTATTTCCAGGGGCATACGGCAGTAAGAATTTTCTCCTCTGTTTGAAGTGGTCTGATCCTATAACTTACCCTCTCCAGTTTGCTAATAAACACTGTAGGATGTAATGCTCTTACTATCTCACTTCGTATTCTCCTGAATTCTGATGAGTATCTCAACTGAAGTTCATTTAACCTAGTATGTAACACTGGGCAAAGGCTGATCTCCTATTTATGTGTATGCATACGCTACTCACCGACTTCATCCTGCCATTTATCATTAGTATGTACAGACCTTGGAGAAACATTGTTTATCAGTATGTAGATGTAATTTAGAAAAATGTAAGTTACTTCAATAACATTTATATAAAATTACACCTTCTCTCAAAATCTGAAGAGATTTACTTGCTTCCAGAGGTAATGCTGACTTTGATTAATAAAGCTTTAGATACACATTATGTCCAACCAGAGAAAGGGACTCTGCTTTTGTACATAGCTAACTCAAAATCTGAGTTAGCATTTGATAAGTTATTATACATTGATATTACTGGTTGGGAAGATGGTTTAAACCGACTCTCACTTTTCTTCCCCAAGGCAGAACCAAAACTTACTAACTCTAGTGACAAGGTGTAACAAGTTCATTGGAATTGCTACGGAAAACAACTACAAGGACCTCAATTCAGTATAGTTAAAAAATGTTCTAAGTAGCACACTTTTTCTTCTTTTTTACATGACTGCATATGCATGCTTAAAGCCTTTTGGGTAGGTAGGCATTTATTACAAAAAAATTAAAATGCATAGGGTGGCAAAAATACCTGTTGATCAACTAGAACATCAGCAAGAACAATCAATTTAATAAGGTATTTATCCAGAGCAAAATTAAACACTGAAAATTCCAAGGAAAAATAGCAGTAAATAAAATGGATTTCATTTAAAGATGATGTTTGTAGACTGCTGAAAGATTGATGTTTGCTGGGTTGTGACTTTTGCAAACTGAATTTAGTCTTATACATGGAATTATCGCCAGAATTTCCCTGTATTTAACTTCCACTTTTTTTACATTCCAACCTTTTCTTGAGTTAGCATGGTGACCTGAATCTTCCTTTACAACCTGATCTTCTTCCACGATGTCCGACATTGGAACATTAAAGCTGATAGTATCTTCATCAGAAGGCTAAGAAGAAACAAGAGAAACGCTGCTTTCAGCTCAAACCAAGAGTGATAAAAACGTACATATTAAGAAGAGCGCTCACTAAAGAGTGGCAAACGAATATGGGAGAGGATACCAGAGCGTCTAACATGACCAAATCCTGTTGTAGGAAGCTGTAGTCGTGCTGAATACATCCTGACAGGAGGCTGGCCAAGCAGAACAATGAATCTCTCCTCTTCCCCTACCCTCCTCGCTGCACTAGTCCTCTCCTCGCAGCGACACCGCTCCACTGCGCTGCTCTCTGTGCAATTTCCCGGCACAGCTGAAAATAGAGGCTCCTCGTAGCCACCAAAGTCTGTAGAAAAACTGAGCCTCGTATCGCAGTCCTTTTCTCTTTCCCTCCAAGACTCTTCTCCCCTGCTTTACCCTGCGGCTTGTTAATTTAATGCCTAAAGCAACCAAGATGAACTTTGTAGGCTGAGGCAACACCTTTTATTAGACTAACTGGTGGAGCTGAAAAAAAGCAGAAGCTCTCAAGTACGCTGGCTTTTCTTCCTTGACTTAAAAGCGCATACATTTTTGTCAGCCGTATTAGTAGGTACACTAAAACTCATTACCTTTACCTACAAGCTTATCTTGTCTATGACTTTACGGATAGCGGCTACGCAAAGAAGCGCTGACACTTCACTGCCTTCGCTTCTGTCCCACGCCACTAGGGCACGGCTGTTCCTGCTCATGTTCCCTCCTGAGGTGAACTACAGCAAAAACACCGTCTGCAGAAGAGGTCAAGTTTTTATTCTTGCTCTCCTGAGAGAGCTCACCGTTACAACAGCCTTTCAGAGCTCTGCAAATGCATTTCCCAGCAAACCCACTGGCATCGCTCATTCGTTAGATGCTCTGTGTTTCTGGAACTCACCACTCTGCACATACATATTCTGTACGTGTATTCTGTAATTATAACTGCTATAATACATATATAGCAGTTTGTTCCATATCCTTTAAGAATATGTATTTTTAAGGAAATGGTATATGCCTGTTTATCCGTTCAGCCCACTGTAACACCAGATCCGCAATGGAATGGGAGATTGTTACATCCAATCCGTTATTCCTTCCCACAGTTGCTAGCTTCGAGCAGAATTATCCCATTCTTGCTACCTTTATATGTTCATATTCCATATAAAAAATATTTTTTTAAAATCCTGAAGCTAAGGTTTGTGATAAAGGATGGAGCAAATCTGCTCTGCACTTAAAAAACTGTATCGAAAATACACGTGGTTATTCCTGTTTGCCAAGAATGCCATGGACTTAACACATTTTGTAAATGTGGACCACCATAAATGTTCTTCTTTATGAATAAACTGCATGTTATTAACTCTATGAATTCACTGGCTGTATTCTTCTGCTTAAAGAGAAAAAAATTCAAAAGGATGTTCAGGGACTTGATAAAGCCTTATCAAAATAATGAAGCTTTATAATGAAGTGAACTAACATTGCAGTACTGTTCCTATTTGTCAACTTCTAAAATAATTTTTAAATTTTAAAATAAATTTTATTTTAAAATAAAACAAATTAGTATCTCAAACAGAAAATAAACAAACCACGCTCCAAGTAGTCTAAGCACAAGTCACTCGTTTTTAGACCTCAAACAATGACAATCCAACAGCTTTAAAAAAAAAAAGACATACACAGTATAAATTTGTTCAGACAACCAAGGTTACTACGAAGTTCCTTCTCTTTCTTTCAGACTGTATCTCATGTGACATTTAAGCATTAAATTTAGTTACTCTAGATCAAAGATTCATGTTTTGTTAATCTCACAACTTTGGTTTGAAAATACTATAGTAAAATGTTCTTATACACATTATTACAAGTTCTGAATGCTAAAACAGGCAGGGTTTTTTTCTCAGCAGAGCAACACATACAGCTTTTAGGAAAATATTTTGGCATGTTGGTGTAAAAAAAGCCATGGGCCATTCAATTTGGAAACAGAAAATCATTCCTTTAACAAGCTACGTCTCGCTTTCAGGGCCTACAGAATTCTGCAATTGATTTTCCAGGTGTTTCCTGCCAGTATACCATGAAATAGAAACTATCCAAAGCAGCCTGCGATAATACAAAAGTATTGCTCCTTCACAGGTGAAATACTGTGTCTCACTTCCTTCGTCCACAGTTTTATTTTTATTCAGCCAGCAACAGAAGACAATAGACATATAAGAATCAAAAATACCTAACATTATTCCAACACTGAATTCAGGTGATGCATTTTGAAAGAATCTTCATATACATTCTTGCTGGTACTAATGCGTCACTCTTATCAGTAATAAAGCTGGGACACCATCTGGATCTTAACAAGTACCCTCTTGTTCTAATGAATTTTAACTAAGGAAAAAATAAGGTCAAAGGGAGGTGGAAAATGCTACACTGTTCCTAAAAGATGAGGTACGTGAGTGCACTACCTTAAAGCAGAATTTGCCTTCAAGTTGCCATGACCAATTTTGCAGCAATGCTACAAGATAACTTTCACTTGAAATGCCAAAAAGGACTATAGCTCTGAAGAATTGACCCTGAAATTACCCTACCAACAAGCCAGACAGAAATAGGTAAATTGCTCAGCAAGTACTCCCCTCCTATGTGTATGCGCCCAAAGCTAATTAGCAAGCTTCCTAAAAAAATACATTCATTTTCAAACAAGTGATTCAAGTTACTGTTTTTAAGTTACACAAATGCAATATGACATTGTAGTATTTTTCTGTAAAAGAGCTGAAACTCAACAGCCACTAGCATTAGACTAAACTGTAGTTTGTTTCTATATGTCTGATGTATTTATAAAAACCCTCCAAAAATGTGTTTTAATGACCACTTTATGACCTATCATTTAATGTTTATCTAATGTTTGGTATGTAGATTTCTGATTGTAATTAACAACATACGTGAATCTGTATTCACAACATGCTAATATTGCACAATTCTCATGTGTAACACAGGTATTAAAGATCGCATCAGAAGGAAAACTGAGTGATGAATTTACTACCAAATACATTTGGGATTACAGATCTCAGCATCTATTTTCTCCTTAATAGTAGAGCAATAATCAGGCAGGGATGGGACGAGTAAATAGTTCTCATATAAAAAGCCTTTGTGCTAATAAAAATGGATCGGTTCACTGTTGGTTGTCTTTAAAAGATTTTTTGCAGCATTCGGATTGCTACATTTTGATTACAGGAAAGATGATCTATTTTCTAAAGGTGTTATTTATAGCTAAAGAGGAAATTCTGGAATAACAGTTTCATTAACAAGCTAACTCAGCTTCAGGAAGTGTGAGAATGGCAAAACAGTTTGTAAGCATCTCTGAATGGACTGTATGCTCTTACAACTAGAGGGAAACCATTGGAAGTCTGGCTAGAAATCCCAGTAATTCTGCTTCATTTCTATCTAGCAAGAAACTTGGCCAAATACTTGGAAATCCCTGTGGGGTTTTAAGTGCTTTTGTATTTAAAAGACCAATCAATGTGTAAGTGGATTCATTTTCAATTTGCTTTTTAGTAACTACAAACTCAGTATCTAAGCTTGATTCTTTATACATTTGTTTCAAAAGCAACAGAATCTCTTTTCCTCAAAGGAGGCGAAAAACACCAAAGAATCATTGTATAATTATTTTAAGTAGCACGAAGCTCATTCTTTTATTGTGACCTGAATATTTCCCATCAGGTCAGACCACAAATCCCATTATTTGTTCATTTCAGAAAGATCATCACTGAATTATACTGCAAATTATTTACTTACTTATCATTATTTACTCAGTTCAAGTCCAACTAGATTTAGTGCCCTGTTCAGCTGAGCAGTGCCTCAGAAAAAAGGTCTAGGAAAGTCAGCTCTAACTGCTTAGGACAACATTAGTCTTAGGAAAGCCATCCTTTTTCTTTGCTCAGTCAGATAACATAGTTCAGAAAAAATTCTGAAGGCTTATTTCCAGCACTGCCTAACTGCCAGAGCATGTAAAGGCATTAAGATCTGCAAAGTTTCTGAAGTTCCTACGCTACAGCAAACTGCCATAACCACAACACCACAGAACATACCAGGACTGGGCAGACTGAACTCCTCTTAATTCCCAACAGGAAAGAGTCATCAGTCAAAGAGAAAACATGGGAGCAGCAGCCAGGCTTGTAACTGTTAGGACATTTACTTCATTGGAAACAGCGGACGTGGATTCTGGTGTGGCCCTCATCCTCTAGATTATCTAAACTGCCTGACAACTGTAGTGAATTTTCACTACTGGTAGGTTGTTGACCATCTGTAAGCAAGTATCTCCCTGCCCTTTCCAGAAAGCATACAGAGAAAAAAACAAAACAAAAAAAACCCCAAACACACCCCCCCAGTCTCCTTTTATCTTTGTTTTATCCATTTCTTAGCGAGAAATTCATGCCAAGGATGTGGTTGCACAGTTTTGATGGCTAAAAACATATTCACATTGTTACCCAGCTTAAAATATAGTCAAAAATATGGGTGCTGGAAGGGGAGCTGGACACAGAGTTCAGGCAACTTACCTCTGTTGCTGACAAACGTTTATCGCCATTATCACTACCAACTCCTGAATCTGAGTCCTTTTTACTTGGGTAGATGTCATCAATGCTAGATGTGAATAAAAATAAAATTAAATACAAAAATCAATAAAAAACTATCACAGCATTTACCGTTAGAATTCTGTCCTGGTTTTACTTAAATCAAAGCAAAATTCCAACCAGGCTTAATGGTAGAGGGTGAAATAGCCTAGTATGGTTAAAAACTACAAATCTGCAGTCTGGTGATAGTAAAATAGATCAGATGGAATGGCTGGTTAGCCTAAGGATTAACGAAAACAACAGAAATAATCTCCTGTAAAGCTTGCTTTTGTCTATATACTAAGTAAAAAAGCTTAGTTACTAGCTAAGTAGCACAGGAGTCTGAAGTCATTTAGCCATGGGATAAGCGACTAAACTAGTTGAACTCAAACTGGAGTCAACTGATTTAATTGTAACCATTGATGCATTAAAAATGAACTGATATCTCCCTGCGGCTTGAAGTAATTATTAACACAGAAACCTCCTTCTGGTGCTTTAAAATAGACTTTGAAATTTAGGTTTTTAAGAAAATTACTATAATAGTGACAACTGCTCTCTCTTCTGGTTTCATTACCTAATATGACCTCTACTGATTTTAAAGTACGCTAGTAGATGCAAAACTCCCATCATCTAACTTTTTTTAAAATATGCTTTATTATCCCCTCATTTGCAATCCTGAAAGCTATAACCCTGAATTCAGACTGACACAGCAATTTAAAAAAGAACTTTATCAGTCATCACATGAATAAGGTATCTGATTAACCCTAATCTTAAATTATTTCTTATTAGTAAACACTAAGGATTTTGTGTAGAAACTGCCTATGGAAATCCTAACTGGGTTCATTTTTTCTTTAGAAGTGTGAAGTTATTCTCTAAAATAAAAGTTTGGTTATTATTGTGTGATAGACATTAGGCTGTTAGTTACCAACTGGCACCTACTCTGTACTATCCCCTGACCCTAACCTGTATGCTCCTATATAACCAAAATGTCATCCAGGACCTGACATTCCTGTCAATTTTCTTATATACTAAAAGAACAAAACAGAAAACAAGCAGGTGTTTCCCAAATGGCAAACTTACTCTTCATCCTGGATTCTTCCCACCTTTGGCATTTATCTGACAGAAATTCACAAAGGTGTTTCCAAACATACATGGAGGAAAAATATTTGCTTGAAACCTTGCCTAGATGACTGAAAGGGAGATTCTGTAACAGTTCTTTTTTTTTTTGTCCCCCAGGGTGTTATCAGCAACATCTCTATTTTTATTTACATCAACACTTTGTTTTTATTGAGTACTTCTCTCCAAAAATAAGACATTATCATACTTTCTCTGATTGTTTATATTATACCTCCCATGTTAGCAAAGAAAGAGCTGACTAACGCTGGTTTCCAATTAGCTATGGAGATTCTCATAGAAAGGAGCTGCTTCGTATCTAGTTCCTTTCCTTAAGCCACAATACAAGATGACATTTCCTAGATGTTTGATGCAAGACATTAAAGATTTTGTCTTTCATTTTGCTAACAAATTAGCACATTTCACTTTAAAAGGATCTCAACATTCATGCAGTTCTCTTTGCTGGATGGATAAAAGCCTCTGGACAAATTAAAAAAAGCTTAAAACAACTATGTGACGAATGTATGACAATATCTAAATCACAAAACAACGCAAGAATTCAAAACTTATTTAGTGTGTTAATGGATTTACAAGAAAGTTCCAACACCTAATGATACTACCATCTGAATTATTATTCCTGTAGTCTACTAGTAAGAGGATAGATTTAAACTAAGGTTCACTTCTAAGATCTTTCCTAATGTGCTGCTAACTTTAATCAGAACTGACTGTTAAAAATATTTTGTTCTAAACTCTTATATGGATTTCACTAGAATAAAATATATTAAAGCAAACCAAATCTCTGTTCAGAAAAGTCCACTCTAAATAGCATCTAAACAAATGAAACTCTGAAAGCTAAAGATATAAATATATTTATTTCACTTTGTTTATAACTGTTACATGAAAAACCTAAGTGAGATTTTCATACGTACCTCTCTTCCACAGGTTGTGGCAAATGCTGTTGCTCTATGGCATTAAGATACAGTGAGTCTGCTGTTTTAATCTGGCAGGCCTGTACAGTTAGGTATTTGAATATATGCACCTTACCCTTTGTACAAATCTGTTAGACAAGAAAAACAAGTTAGATTTTTAACTAGAATGAAAGAAATAATTTATTCCAAATGTCACTTAGCGTAAAACTCCCTGAAAACCAACTCAAAACATCACAATAGATACCACGTAAATGGATTTTACTAATTTTTTTTAAATTACTAAGAACTACTTCAATTACCACATCAATTATTTGTGTGTACTAGTATGAATACCATCAGAGAGTAAGACAGAAAACAAGAATGTATTCTACTTTAAAAAATCCAAATGAGCTTTTCACGCAAAAAGAATTACGATTAAATATATCATATGGCCTATTACTAACGGTAAATTGAATAATTATTGTCCAAAATTAGTCAATAATGACATTTAATTCATCAGCATGTCCTTTATACTCTTAGTCACATTGTTTTTACTAGTGTCCAAGCATCTTTATGATGCATTTCACCTGCATTTTAGAATTTTTTTTCTTTAACTGCACACTTTAGCTCAAGCGCTTGCTGAAACTTGCTCTGTATTTTTTGAGTTTAGGAGCAGCATCACCATTGGTTATGAAAAGCATTTCTCCAATGTAATAAAAACTCTCAAGTATTTCAACAGCTGTCGATCCGGAACAATTGTAGCTTTCAGAGATGTAGTTTGAATCCACCGTCCAGTAAGTCAACAACAACAAAGTTGTCCTTAAGCAGCAAGCACAGGATGCATTCATTTATTATCATCATTTCTCAGCATGACCTACAGTTCAGGAGTTTGATTTCTTTGTGTATCACAACCTATAAACTTAGACTATAAAGTAAAATAAATTTCCCGTGGATTACATTCATAGAACCTTCTAGAAATGGGTTCTTATTAACAGAGAGAAAATTTATCCAGGAAGTTTCTCACTTCTCTTTTTCAAAATTATATACGTATTCCAACATTAAGTTTCATATGCAGACAGGGATGACAAAAATAAACAGGCAGCTAACAGTGGAAATCTTCTAGGCTCATGTTGGTTCAAGTGGTACACAGACTCATACACAGAACATAGGATATTTTCGATGTCTTATTTATATATCAACGAATAATGTCTGTGATGACTAAGTTCAGAAGCCTCTAATTGCAGAAGGTGACATTTTATAGGCTATAATTTGGTATCATCCACCCAATATTAAGGCACAGTTTAAATTGTAGATGTTACTTACTTGTGCTGGTGGAGACTGCAAAGGATTATTCTCAAGCAGTAATACTTGTAAGTGCACCATCTTTCTAAAACAAATTGGAATCACGAGCACTTTATTGCAGGAAAAGTCGAACTTTACCAAGGGAAGCTGTACTAGTTCTAAAAGTAACAAAAAAGAAAGAAGGTGTTATATCTGTATTTATTTTTGCCATAAAATAATAAAATATTTCTGAATAAACCTTCTTTTGCATTCAGGAAAAAATACAAACTCAGACAGGAATATGATCAACATTTACTCCATTATATACTGGGAAGTTAAAAGTGTTATTGTTATACAAGTGACAATAAATTTTAAAATAAATACTTTGAAGGTGGTTTTTTTTCCTGAAACTCAGCTGACAGTTCCCATACTGCATTCACAGGTACTTGTGCAATTTAAAAGATGCCTAGAATCATAAAGATAATTCATTTAAAAACCCTTACACACTGTTATTTAGTGAGTACCACTGAATGTTATATTCTACAAACTCAAATGGAATAAATTTGAACACAAAGCAATTGCTACTTTTTAATCATACTTACTTACATGATTAAAAAATACTTTCAAAATGTTAATGAAAAAAGAGCTACCGTAAAGGTATTAGGATTTTTTGTTTGTTGTTTGTTTTTACCTTGGGGTAAAACTTCGAGGTAATTTCTTCTGACATTCAGTTCTTTCAAAGATTTCAGCTGGCCTATCTGCTGTGGTAAAGCTGTGATTTCATTACAGCTGACATCCTACAGCAAAACAGTAATAATAGACATAATGAACTCTTGGCTCCTAAGTGTTAAATAACACATATGTGAAATTGTAGCTAATTTGCCATTACCATTGTAACATTTTATTAACCTGAAAACATGCAACCATCTGTGTCCTTTCTTCACAATGCAAAAACAGATACATGAGAAAATGTTTATACATTACCTAAAACCCAGAGCGAATTCTTATTTGGAGAGTAAGTTAATTTTGAAAGTCAATTTAATTTCTATAGAAACGTTCAAAACCATTTGCTTAAGACGTTCTACCTTTTTATTCTTAACTTTATTCACAGAAAGAACTCAGTACCATGATTATATAACTAAATATGCTTGGATAAAATGTAAAACTGCTAGTGTGTGGCTCTGACTTTTTAAAAAGGTTCTTGTTCTTCTGGAGGGAACATTAAACAAAATCTAAAAAAAAAAAAAGAAAGAATAAAAAAGAAAAAAGAGGAAACGCCAATAGCATTCTGTAATGATGCTCAGGAAAGGCACATGTTGGATTATCACATCACATAGTAGGCCATAATAAAATAGGACAGGTCTTGTTTACTATTACACAGATATTCAATATAGTATTGTAAAAGGTACTTTTTAAGTGCCTAGACAGGTTCTAAGTAGGTCTGATTTTGATGACTAAATACAACTGGTTTAATAATCTGGATGAAACTGGAACCCATCTTCATTTCAGCATTCCTAAAGGACTAACTGCTGTAAAGTTGAGTTGAAAGTATAAGGTCTGGCTAGATTGAGCATAATTTCAAGCAAATGTTTATATACGGTAGTGCAACCGTAATAAACAGTATACTTTAACACTATTGCTAATAAGAAACTGCTATGAATGTGTACTAAAGATCAACTTCTTAGATTAAGTCAGTCTAAAATGCGACAGTTTTTAAGATACTAGCTGTCATTTTTGCTGCTAAACAGTCTACACTCAATGTGAAATCAAAAGGACATTGAAACCTCTGCTTACATCCCAGGCAGCCTGTAAATTTGAGTAATATCCCGATTATGCTTCCATTTCTGCATTTTAAAAAAACGGAAACAGCATTTCATAGTATGAGAGCTACGTGTGGTAATGCCAGATTTTCCTGAACAGCCAATGGAATACTTTTAGGATGTTCACTCCTATTCTCTTGATTGTTTCAAATGGATTTATACAGTACCTGGGAGGTCTTAGACTACAAAATTTCTAGAACTCAGTCAGGTTTCCAAGTCATCTCTTTGAAGATAGTGTCTTTAATACTAGTCAAAAGCATTAACTCTCTATCTTCAAGCCTAAAAACCAGTTAACAAAGATGATAGTAAAAGCAAAATGTGATCTGGCAATGCTGGTCACTGTATCAGACAAGTTTCTCCTTGTAACAGAATCTCAGTGCTGCCAGAGCTTCCTTCCCTTGTCAAAACACAGTCAGGAAATTATTTTAGCTTTTAGACAAGGAAATTAAAAATCCCAGTTAATGAGTGCATCTTTTGCCCAAGTTGCCACAAAGTATGGTTAATTGCACTGTTCCCAGATAATTTATTTTTAAAGCTTTACTGTCCTATTTTTAATTTACACTTTAAACAACTTCATAATTAGATACTCAATTTTTAGAGCACAGAACTTAAAGTCACCTTGTGGCAGAGAAACTCTAGACCAAGTACACTTAACACACACACATCAGAACAAGTCAGGGAAAGAGACAGAGAAGGAAGGAAGGGGGGGGGGCGGAGGAAGAAAGAAAAAAAAAAAGCCTGGCAATGTGTAGCCTCAAAAACACGTCCACTTACAACCTTTCAAAACATCCTTATTAAGACTGATCTCTTATGCATTCACAAGATCTCTAGAGACAGTAGTATCCTTTATCCTGCTAAACACTGCAGTCCAACTTTTTTTTTTATTACTTTGCTTGAATAGCTGTGGAAAACAAAGACCTATAACATTATTTCTAGTTATACTTATGCTCTTGACTATTATTAGATTTCACGAGTGTGTATGTGACAGAGACAGTGTTTATCTTTCCCATTAGCCTGGCAGTAATGGAAGCAATACTATCAAAGTCGAATGCCTATGGTTTCCAGGCTAATATCTTTTAAAGGAACTACGCAACCAGCAGTTTGGAACTTCACTTCATGGACGTCTGCAGCCAACTGAAGTGCAAACACCTACTCAAGTTCCAAGGGGCTAGCGTTTGGTGAAGTTCAGGCTTGCATTAGTTTTATTTTGTTCTCATCAGTTATTCCATGTCCTGCCATGACAACACAATTTCTCCAGATTAGAGAAATGTATTTGAAGTTAACATTAATTCCTGTGGCATGAAGCTCAATGGCGTGAAAACAAATTAAAATCATCACCATTTGTTTTATAGTAAAGTTTAAATGGTCTTAAACCAAAAAAATTCAGCATAATATAAACAGAAAAATAAATATGGTACTCTGGCTCCATATAAACATATTTATTGACACACACACACACACACAGGAGTTGACCTAAACCACCCAAATTGAGGTAAACTTCCTCCTTACATCCATTTTAAAACTTGGGACTCCTGACTGAGCTGTTATTCCTAAAAAGCATGTGGATTCTGTCAGGGCTTGTGACATACAAGCCATACAGAATAGTAAAAAAGTTACAGGGTGCAGGAGCACATCGACCCTTTTAGGCAGCAGAAGGCAGCAGGTCCCACTTGGTCAGGCTGCTGGCCCAGATGTGGTGAACGAGGTGAAAGACCTAAATCTCAGTCGAGAGATTTAAAGGCTTCCAACCTGAGACAGGAGTGTCCCCGCGATGGAGAGGGCTGTTACCTGAAGAAGGCAGAAGTGCAATACTGCCTGGTAGGATGGAGAACAGAATTTGACCGTACATCCGATAGTTTCGGGTATAGCTACTGAAACACCTCTGCCCAATTTTATTTGATGGAAAATACATTTCAGATTATCTTCACACCAGTTTTGCACTCATCCTCCTGGCTGACAGTAGAGGTATAACCGAGTTACACAGCTGCAAATAAAAGTAGGTTTCCCAACCAAGTTTTGCAAATAATTCTAAGATATCCTGCAGGGAGAATAAATTGTATGTTGATGCCTGTAAGATAGCTGCCAGATGTATATAACCCAGAACCCTAAAATTTAAAAGAATACCTGAAAATTTACTGCATGTAATATCTAAGTCATTCTATGCTACAAGTATGAAATTTAAATAAATATATACACGTAATAGAAAAAGAACTGCCTACCCCGTTTTGGAGGAGAGGAGGGGGAAAAGCGGAGTTAGTTGGAAAGATCTGACCTAATTTGTAGCAAACTATGCTTACATCATTGTAGAGTGACTATAGAGGTAAAATTTGTTTCAACAGGTTAGATTAAAAATAAAAAAAATTAATCCATTTGCTATGTATACACAGATTTTGCTGCACGCAGCTTGTGAAACCCTTTGGGAACCTGAAGGCGCTTGGCAAAGTCCTAGTAATACAAGACCTGGATGCAGCCAGGTGGCACCCGTCACCGCGCAGGATGGATCCCCTGGGCCAGCTCAGCCCCAGCACTGGGTCCGTACCAAACCAACCCAGCCTTGCCCCAGGGCTGGGTCGTGGTGGTGCTTGGAAGCCCCACGCTATTCAGGCTGGCACTGCTCTCACACAGCTGAACGTTTTGTGCAACAACTGCAGTATGACTTAATCTTTATTTTTTTTTCTTTTTACTCATTTTACAACAATGATCACCTTATTATCTAAACTGCATTGTCTTACATATGCCAATACAGATCCTGGCTCTCAATCCTACCCCTATTTGCTTCTCCCAATACACGCACAGTTTAGTCATTTCCAGCTAAACAATGCAACTCTTTTCACTGCAAATGTACCAAACGCTCAAGGTGGCATCGAAAAAAGTAATCAGGTCATCTGAATAGCACCATGGCCAATTTAACAAAAACTTGTTATTCACTAACCCCCACCCCCTTCTAATCACAAAGAACTAGCATCAAACCTTCTTCAGCTTTCTTAATTCTTCTAACCTACCAAAGTGATATGTTGCTATAGCCTCTCATGAAATATTTTTAGAGCAGGAATTGTTGTGTTCTTCATGACAAAGAGTAACACTGAAGTTATACTGTAACTGGAAAGCAATATGAAAATCCAGTATTCCAGGTGTTAATTTAAACATATGATTGGTTTAAAAAACCCAAACCAACCCTAACTCCTTTAAGTATAATCTACATTGATTTTCAAGCTTTTAGTTTTTTTACTTTTCAAAATTCTAAAATAAGGATAAGGGCTACTATTAAGCTGTGTACAATCTCTTACTAATAAATGAAACACTTCCAGCATCAGCAATGGTAGTTCACCTTATTGGGAGGGTTCAAACTTGAAATTGGAGAGCAAATTAGATAAGAAAGCACTTCAGCAGCTCTTTACTGAAAATATTATCACAGACCTCAGTTAATACAAAGAAAACAGGTGATTTTGACCAGACAGAATTAGGCCAAGTCTTTCAATTATTTCACGAGCACCCCACCACTAAGCTGGGCCACATTTAACCTAGAAGCAATCAAGAGCTAACAGGTTCCAATCACTTTTTATTATCTCTTCAGTCATTCTATCCCCTAAATTAGGATGTGTTTAATACAGTTCAACTTTAATGATATATAAAACTGGAACCATAACCTTTTATTGAATCTATTTTCAGCACAAAAGAAACAATGCTATAGGCTAACACATTTTTTTTGAAGGTTAATTAAATCAAAACCATTTCAGTAATCTAATTAAACCCATCACACACACACACAAATTATAACATTTGATAAGATAAATTAATAATGCTCACCAAACACAACAAACTTGGTAGTCTTTAGCTCAGGTATAACCCAGAAAGGAAAAGGTAACTGCCCCCCCCCCCATCCTCATCAACAGCCACATCAGTTGTAATAAATAATAGAGGCCTGATATCACAGGATGCTGTACAAAAAGAATACTAGAAGGAAAAAAGCCCCAAAGTTGCCACTTCACTCCACATATGAAGAACCAGTAGCAGGACTGGGGCCTAAAGCAAGGTCAGCTCAATTTCTGTAACATAGTTTAGTAGAGGGACTACAGTTATAAAAATAGTAATATGATAAGCAGGCACTTTCAGATACCGAAAAGATGTGCAAGATAAAGCTGTCAACAGAGATATCAGCAGTTGGAAGAAAGTTCAAGTATCATTGTTTTACGATGCATAAATTAGCAGCGTCAAAATGTAGTTTATTTGTCAATTTGTATCTTAAGAGGTCAAGGTGAACAGAAATTACCAGAAGACCTAACACATATGCCATAGAGAATTCAGAGCCTCAGCCTACAATATACAAAAGAGGAAGAGAAAGGGAGAGGAAGGGAAGCATTCTCTTATATACATTTTCCACACACAAAGTTTAAATAAAACATGTCCAATTAAATTAATTTTAAGTTAAGGTACCAAATAATTTTTGCCTTTTCAGATTCTCATTTACTGGACAATACGTTACAGATGATCTACTGCTTGCAGAAACAGTAGTTGTGTGGAAAGCTTTGAAAACAAAAGGAATGTAATCATTTTGTAAATCTGTTTAGATGGGTGTTCCAGGAAAGGAAGGTCTTATGGCAAAAATAGTGAAATAAAATGAAAATAAACTGATAAGTCTCCCTAGTGGAATGCAGTGTGGCAAGCAGATAGTAACAACAGAGAGAAAGGACGCAGAAGGGGAGGATGCTCCAGAGGGGATACAGCTTGCAGAGCCTGATGCCAGAACTAGGAACTTGGTACAGCAAAACAGGGAGCCAGTGCGGGTGGTGACTAAAACTGGTAAAGATGATGAACTTAGAAGCTGAGTTTTGAACGAACCAAGGGCAGTGATGTTGTTTAGAAGGGTCCCGAAGAACATAAAAGAAACTATTATTGTGTTACTACTCAACACACTCGAGAAGTTCAGAAGTTAATTTTTTAACCTGTATTATAGTATTATGCATTTGTTCAAATGTATTTGCAAAGTGAATTTTACTGTTTCCAGTTAAATACAAATGAAGTCAAAATAAAAAATAAAAAAAAGTTCATTAACATACCAGTTCCATTAACTGTTTTAGTTGACCTATCTCTTCTGGAAGGGAACCTAGCTTATTGTTACTTGCAATTAAGACTTTTAGAGGAAGACCACACAGGCAAGCTGGCAAAGAAGAAAGCTGATTTCGACTGCAACAAAACAAAAAACAACAACCATTAAAACCACCAGTGATGTTCTACTGTATACTCACATAAAGTCTGAGTGTTGTAAAATTCCTTCATTTTCATGGGTCAGATTTTATGCAGATAAAAATCTAAATTTTTGAATGGCAATCATTAAGAAAACACTTGCACATCAAAAATATCTGCATTACTGACTAAATACTGTGGAATGTTTAGTACTGTGGAATTTACCACTCCGGAAAAAAATGCATTATATCAGTTTAATAATATTGTAACAAGACTAGTTGTCACCTAGAACAGCTGTTTCCCTTTCTAACGAATACAGGAAAGTCAACCAAGACAGTATTTTGCAAGTATTTAAACATTCCTATGGTTTCATGTGGCAGTATAGTGGATGTCTTTTGTTCCAACTGAAAGACAAATAAGTAAATTACAGATAAAATGGTTATTTTTTCAATTCCTTTAAAGCACGCTTATAGTTGAAGATTAGTTGATACTTGTTGTTCTGTGATTCTATGATATTAACCCAGGTAAATATAGCGAAAGATTCTGGGACCTTCAATGGTTCGTTTCTTTCCAAGACTCATATTAAGCCATTTTATCTCTCTCTCACTTTTTCCCAAAATTGGTAAAACAACTTTAAGTGATTGACATGTGCCATTTTATTCTTCATACCACATTTCAGGGCGGGGGGGGGGGGGCAGCAGGGAAGAGAGAGAGATTTTCATTTACAGGAGTTGCAAGGAAAGGCAAAATTTGGTAGAAAACTTTCAAGAGATTCAGGTTCTCATTCTAGTAACAATTACTCAGGAAGCTAGAACTTAAAGATGACAAATGCCATGACGCTTTATGATCTCCAGATGATTAAAAACATTAATTTCTTGTGATTTGTGGATCAATTCCCAGAAGAAACTTTAAGATCAACAGAATAACATGTTAACTACTGTCTTTTCTAGAATACCTGAAGGTTTTCTTAAATATAACTTTTTCTTTTTTATGGGTATTAACCTGTAGGAAAACAATGAACAGTAACTTAAAGTGGCATCCCAGTAAGAACCATTTAGTTAGCTTCTGCATGACTGTTAAGGCTCTGGAGAACAAACATGCATGACTGAACTCTGAAAACAGATGGCAAAAATTGTCCTGCGTGATTTCGGTAAGAGTTGCAACACTGAATTGAAACAAAAGGAAACAAAAAAAAAAATCAAAATTCCACAAGTCTCAAAATATTTCTTCTTCAACCGCCAATCCCATGGTCTGCTACAAAGCTGCATATAAAGACGTATATTCATGCTCAATACAAGAGTCTCAAAACGTTTTACAAAGCAAACCATCATCATCTCTCTGTTAGACAGGCCAGGAGACAGACAGGTATTAAATAACAAATCCAAGGATATTAAAAATGAGAAATCCAACTGCTAACGAGCAGTAGTTGAAAAAAAGAATCAATGCTTATTATGGAGTCAGGATTCTCAATTCTAGTGTCTTTACAGAAGACCAAGACACAACTTATTCTAAAAAATAAGTAGAAATAATTTTTTAAGTTCTAAAGAACTCAAATTGAGGAAGCCTGGAATCTAAAAAAGTTACACTATGAAGCAGATCAGACACCAAAACAAAAAAAAATTAAGTAAAAATAATTTTTAACTTCTACAGAACTCAGAAGCAACCCACTAAGAGATAAGGAACAACACATAACCAGGGCAAGTAAGTAATAAAGCATCATTAGTTTAAAAGTAATTTCTTTAAATGAAACATGAACAGTATCTAGCAAGGCCCAAAGACCATGTGTATCTCTTGGCAGCACTTTTTAATTCTATTTAACATATGGGCTTTGCTGGTAATGGGCAGAAAAATATGAATTTTAAATCTATAATATTTTTCTTGCCAAAAAGCAACACGGTTAAAAAGTCAAGGATGTATTTCCTCTGTCTACAGACCGCTTACTCTGTTCAACTAACAAGGGGGAAGGGCACACCCAAGTGAAGAGGAGATTTTAAACTGAGGGAAATGACCTTACTTAGCAAAACCTGAAAAATTTCCTTTTATTTTGTCTAATTTACTGTGATACATGATATTAACTCTGTAACTATTCTGGTTTTGTGGTGAGTCACACAAATTCCATCACTACATTAAGTTCTAATTGAGTTCATTCTAATTCCTAAATTTACTAAGATGTTTTATGTAAACTTAATAATTGAATCCAGTCTTAATTTCTTTATATATATCTAACAAACACTATTTCAAAATTTCAGGTCCTATTCCTTACATGTGCGCAGATACTCAGGACACACTATTCTGTTTCGATTTTTAGAGCCAAAATTAGTGTTTCACGGTGACCAAAACAGCAGTACAACAACAATACAGGCAGGCTTGACAAACATCCTCAGTGTTTACAAAACTGATAACAAGCCTTCATATCTTGAATTTAAAAGCCCAAGAGCCACTTTGCCCCCTGCTGAAACCTCATTCTCGCAAAGACCAGATTATTACACCTTCACTGTTACGGTTTTTACATACTTAACTGCAAAGAAACCTCCACACCTTGTCCCAACTGGGAAAGTGCTGACATGCCCTCTCTCAAAAGCAAATATGCATTCACCTGCACTTTAACCAGTAGCAATTCCCTACACTGATTAGTATTCACACGCACTTTTCATTGAAAAGAGACAGAGGTGCCTAATTCTTTGCCCTTTTCTCCTAAAAAAAGGCAGTAACTATACTTCTTGCACAACCAGAGGATACTAGTGATAAAGTATCACGCTTTTCCTCTCCATTCCCCACAAAACCCCAACATTAATCCTCTGTCCCTCCATCTTTTTAACTACAAAAAGTATGTCAAGTTTCACAAAATCTATCATCAGAAGGGAATTACAAGAATCCGACTGTGCTGAGGTGATTAGCATACTGAATTTGCTAGAAGAATAAGGGAAAGAAAGGGATTAATATTACTTGGTCTTTCTTTAAATAATTAGTTTTACATTTTGGCCTTACAATGCCTTCATACAGAGCTGTATCTATAGCCAATACGTTTTTGCATTACCGCTTCCAATAAAATGAAAAATGTAGTGAGTTGTTCCAGAAACACATAAAGTACAGACAAAAAAAGCTTTACACATTTGCAAATAAACAAAAAACGTGGCAAAGTTAAACTTACCTCAGATTTAAGTAAGTTAGCATTTGCAAGTTTACTATGGCATCTGGGATAATTTTAATACAATTGTGGTATAGATTTAGTGTTTCCAGTGACACAAAATGGCACAACTCCGTAGGAACCTCAGTTAATCTATTCTTGGATAAATCTGAGAAGAGAAAAAAAGAAAGTACATTTTTTGAACCATCAGAAAGACATACTTTGAAAAGCTACGCTTCTTTATTAAAATGAATGAATAAATGTAATCCTACAGTGAGACAGCAAATTAAGCCAATGTTTTTATTATGCAAAATAAAACTAGTGCTAACCTTTACAATCTTGAAATGGAACAGACTGCGTATAAGAGAGCAAACATTCAATTAAAATTTATTTGGTCTAATAAAAAGTAATTATTTGCAGGACTCAATATGATGAGGAAATACTTGCAAAAAGAACCAAGTACAGATTCCAAAGCTCATATAATATACCCAAAGATCTAGCCGATACACAGCTAGACATCTGCAAATAATGATAGTGTTTAGAGAAAACAAACAAGGATTATATCTTTAATTTCTTCAAGTATTAAAGAAAAAGTTCTTTGGGTAACTCTTCAGACTGATCTGTATTTCCTAGATCTCAATCAATTATGAAAGAATGTTACCTATAACAATGGTGAAGACCTTCAGGAATGGATTTGATATAAGTACATACAAGAAAACAATGATGGATTCCAATCCCCCAAGCGAGCGCTTGTAACCACAGAACAAAAGCTTTTGATTTTTGACCAGTTATTCATTCTTTATTTCTAATTTTACGCACACAGACACAAAGGAAAATCAGTAGGAAGAAATGTTACTGAGCTTTGTTTCTTAACTACTGGAGTATGAAAAATGAGGTATCATAATACTGATGTGAGCTCGAGTCATAAAATAATAATGCATGCCAGCGTTCAACTGAATTAACTGGGTTTAAAGAAATGTTTAAACAGCGTTGCAGAACAAACATCTCTTATCATCAGAAACCGCACAAATGCCGCCTACCCGTACCATCAGATGGATAACCTGACTTGAAGAATGGTGACCCGTTTTAAGTTGAAGGAACAGGAATGTACCTAGGCAAAAAGTGATATATCTGACGGGAAGGATACAAGGAAAAAACAGAACTTAATGATCTCCTCACTTCTTCAGCGCTGCTATTTTAAGGCTCCTCCCTGATCCTTCAAAGCTTATTTTGAAGCTTACTTTCTGCGTAAAGGGAAAAACAGCCAAAGTATAGCAGATACATTTCCAGAGCACTGATGATCCAACTCCCCTTTAGGGCCATAAAGCAATATTTTTGCTTTTGTGAACAAACAGGCAGAAGCCCAAAGATCTTTTTAACTTCCTTTGCAGTTCCAGACTCATCAGTTTGCCGTGCAGAGGCACAGCTTGAGTTCAAAACTATCGTCAGTAGGAAGGTTTTATCATTTTTATTTTTGTTCCTGCCTCCTGCAATGCGAGCTGAAATTCAGCGCGCTCTATTCCCCTTATCAGCTTCCACTTTGCTTCACGTCATTGCTTCCAAGAAGTTGGTTTAATTATTCCATCCTCTACCAAGACAACAGCAACGGCCTATGGATGCAGTCCTGCTGACCCACACAGCAGCACGGTTGCATCGAGCACCTCAACCAAAATTATTCACTTCTAAGTTACTATACAACAGCAACGCTTGAACTGCTTTGCTTTCTCTTACCCGGCTTTGATGGCAGTTAGAGGCTGCATTATCTCAGCTTCTCCTTCCCTTCTGCCATCAAACTAAAGCATTCCCTATTTGAATGAATGTTATTACTGTTTCAAAGGGGGAGAAAGCTCTTCAGTGTTCCTCTGTTTTAGTGCTTTAATCCTCTACTGTTTTCTATTTATCATGAGAACACTTGTTTACTAACATGGCATTCCAAAAAAAATTACCACTGGTTCCCTCTCCTGCTTCCTTCCTAGCTATGTTTATTATCAAATATTAACAGAGCACTGCTACGCTATAACTTTTTGAAACGTGCAGGGGACCTTCATACTTTACAATTTGATTGCAAAGAAAACCTTCCCTTTTTTAAACCACACTTTTCTGCGGTGACGTTGCCACCTACGCGCTGCTCGTTTCCTCCTTCAAAGGGGAAGGAGCAGCAAGATCCCGAAGAGCGAGCTCAACTTTAGACCAAGGTGCATGGCACTGGTGGTACATGGAGAGTGACACCTCATCCTTCGTCTGATCCTCCTCAAGTGATACATGGATCAAAAACTGGGAACACAAAAACATTACTTCTTCTCAAGCTACTAAAACTGCAGCCCGCCACCTTGACTCCATCTTCACGCCTGTTCTCATTTGCCTTCACATCGAATAAATCGGACTGTTGCCACAACATTTGACTTACCCTTGAAAAATTCTAGTACCTCAAAAAAAGAGGAACAGCAACTAGACTGACCCTGCTCCTATAACAGACATTACTATGACGGTAAAATGCTTTTTAATTTTTTTTATTTTGTTACTATCCTTTGCTCTCAAGGACTTTAACTCTGTTAATCTGAAGAAGGACAAAACAAAAAACCCGCAGATGATAACAAATTCCCTCCTGTCATCCTCAGGACCATGGGTTATAGGACACGCTACGTACACAACAAAGGAATTCAAGAATTAACTTACAGCAAAAGGAAGCCAATTATTTGTTATTTTCTAGTTATCACAGTTTAAGATCACTTCAACACTTGTATCTATTGTTGCTTCCTAAATAATAAAAAAAATAATTCTATTCACAGTATAAGGCAAAAGAATAAAAACTATACGTTTTATTTAATACCATTGTAACATAATTTAATAGAAAAAGCAGAGGTTTGCTACTATAATTTACTGATAAGAGGTATCATTAATACCAAATCTGAATGTCTTTGAGAAACAGAGTACTAGAATGGAGTCTGACATACAGAATGCTCATCATATTTTTGAAGCAGTGGAAATAATTTTTGCCAAAAAAAAAAAAAAAAAGACTTCCCTGATCAAATGGAAGCAAAAGAAGAAAAGAGATTGTTTTTATTTAATCCTAGAATGAACGTGAGCTGCTGAACACGATGCAGCTGTGAAGAAAGCCTAGCGGCTTTCAGCTGTCTCTGAAAATTCCATACAGACAAGCACACCTTCAGAAATGAAAACAGCCTGCATAACAATTTTATACTGTGTCTTAAAAGCATTTATAAACATGTACAGAAACCTCTGAAGTTTATGTAATTATTTTGATATTACTTTATAGGAAGGTACTTTTGCCTCAAATTACTCCATCTTACAATGAGTCTGTATATACTTCAGGTTTACTCTGATATTTAAGTTCTAGAATAAAATACAAGGGTTAAGCCTTAACGAAACTGCAGAACCTTTTGAACCTACTGAGAAAAACAGTACACATGTATCTTGTTTCTGTCACAATTCAAACTTCCTGAAAAATATTTTGCAAAGGCTTTCTTGGGTTCATTATTCGGGGAAAAAGAATAATGAAAAAACTAAAATTTTACACAACTTCTGAAAATATTTTTAAAATATGGAAATCATTAGTTGGCAGACCTTAACTTTCTTATTGTGATTTTTTTAACTCTACACTTCCCAAATCACTAAGCTACACATCCCCCTTGCTTCATTAATTTGAAGACTAATACTTCAGGTTAATTAATAATAATGAAGTTACTGTACAGACTAGCTTTTGCTACAGAAATGGAAATGAACAGAGGGATGGAATTTGCTGGTGCTTAAAGGAATTTTGATTAATTTGCTTATACTATCTAACACAAAGGAGATGTAACAAATTAATGAATCTATGATGGCAGAAGTCCATTTCATGGACCATTGCCAAGATGGCATAGGTAGGTTTCACCTGAGGTGACTATTTCCCATAACTTCCAGTATGAAATAGGTGACACAAATATCAACAAATATGGGGGGGAGAGGCCATGTGCTGGAGCGAGCTTTTTGTTTTAAATGCAATACACTATTCATTCATTATTTCTGACATCCAAGACATTTTCAAACTACATCTGGCTTCACTTCAACTTTTCCTGCCAAGAACAAGTTTGCTAAAACTCCAAAATAAAGTAACTGAACACAAAAAAATAAGCAAGCCAGTTTAGAAAAATATTAGATGGAATCTTGATCTTTAACAGAGTCAGCACAATTCTGGCCCAATGACATGGCTTTTGTACGAGAAATGTTACTATGCTGGAAGCTAGGCAGGAACTACACAAAATAAGCACTTCCTTAGCTGGGAGCGAACAATAAGAAGCAAAAAGTTCAGACTAGTAAATAAGCATTTAACAGAAGACTCCAAGCCTTGTTCGGTGACTGGCACACTGCACGGTCAGGGTCCACGCTGCCATCACGCCAGTGAAAACTGACCCCATCCGCTGCCGCTATACCTATATACATAGGGTAGAACACTGCCACTGCAGAAACCAAAATGGCATTGTCAAAAGAACCAGAATAACACTAGAAGTCATATAGTTACATTTGTTTCAGTAAAGTTACCAAGGTGCTCCACTTTTCCTACCTTCCAGTTATTAATACATTATTAAATAGTGGTTATTAATACATTATTAAATAAAAATCGCAGACTATTCACAGGAGAGCTAAACAATTTAAGCCTTTAAGTCAGAACAGCAGTTCATTAAATAAATATGCATATGCACTACTACATCACAAATCTTACCCAAGAATTTTAATGAAAGCAGTTTACTAAAAAGCAGTGATTTACAATTTTCAGATTATAGAAAAATTCACTATAAATTGATATTTCTAACATACAAACCTACAACAGATGAAAGTTGGAATTATGCAAGTAAGTATCTATCCACCGTTGAGAAGGAAATTTTATGTGTGTGTATATTTATATATATATATATAAAAAAATGAATATCTATATTTGATATGGAGTTCTGAAATCAAGAAATTGCAAGGTAAAAAAGCCACCCAAACGACCTTAACTCCAGCCACCAAGTTCCTATTTTTGTACTCTTCAGCACATACTGCATAAAAGACAGGAATTATTTTGAAGAAGCTATTTGCATTTGTACTAAGAAACCATTCAAGGTATTCAAATGAGATGTCTGAATTGGATTTGACAAAGAATTCAAGCAATTCACTGTAGGAGCCTAAAAAAATAGTAAGTTCAACCCTAATTTCACAGGAAAATTATGCAAATAAGAATGCTAGGAAATACATAAAGAAGTCTATATAGGACACAACTGTATGGAGCTTTACCTTTTATACTATAAGTTACCCATATTTTTGTTAGGCTTTTAAGAAGCCTGTATTTCCATATTAGCTAGGTCTATCTTCACTGATAATTGAAGCCACAAACTGATGGCACTGTATCTCGGACAACTTTTGAAATATCTATTTAAGTGCACTTCAGACCTTTGCCAACACTGTATCCCACCCATACTCGCCTTGGCAAAGAAGGCAAGTGATGTATTATCAATGTAATTGTGCCCATCAGAACCAAATAGTCAGTGCTCTCTAATGAAGCAATTACTTCATTCTAGCCTTTACCCAATTTTTCCCCCTAAATGGTAGGAAAATGCATCATTCTATAGACAAATGCTACATATTAGTCATGAAAACAGTCATATAGTCATGCAACTATAAAGTGGTATATACTTTTACGATATGCCCTACAACTTGTCATTATCTCGCATAGCGGCATACCTTGTCTCGACTACTTGCCCTCTCTATCTGCCAGTATCGATGAACAATGCCCTGGATGTACAGCAAGCTTTTACTGTAGTCAGCAACTTCTACCGACGGTGACGCTACACGAACAAAAAAGAGGCAGCAAGGACCTCCACCGACTCTGGCATCAAATGCATTCTGGTTTGTACATGACAATTATGCCACAAAGAATGCATGGCATTTCTTCACTAAGAGACATTTCTATTTATTTAGCAGACAGAAGGACAAGTAACAGAAGACAAAGAATGCCCAATAAAGTAAAAACAATTCTGCTTCTGTATAAGGAAAAAAAAATGTAACATAATAGTGCATGGACTCAAGGTTTTCCATTCTGAAACTACAGCTTGTACCAGATTGAGAAAAAAGTAGCGCCAATGCTGATTCCCAAGAAAGTCATCATTACTGATGCAATAACATATAACAACAACATTTAGACACTGATCAACACTATGGAGTCTAGATGTACAACTGCTGACTCAAAACATGTAGAAAGTGCATCTATCCCAGGCAGCTGGCCATAAAAATGTACAGATGTTGCAAGAAAAATATTTTGAACAGGTTATGAAGTGACTCTGCTGTTTCACACGCTTGCTAAGCAGTACTTTTTGGAGCACTGTCAGCATATTTTCCTTTTCCATCTGTCTCCCTTTGTTAATTTAAGAATTAACATTAAAAATCTCCACCTCAAAGCCACAGACAAATTAAGATTGCACTACAGGTGTAGCAAAATTCAAAGTGCTCATACATGTACTTTTGTAGCCACTTTTCTTATCATTACTGTGATTTAACACATTAAAAGTTTCTCCTCCTCCACCGTGTACGTGAGTTCTCTGATTCTTCCCTATGCCATGTCTTGACATAGCATTATAATACATGGGCAAGTTAAAGAGCTAACACCAGCGATACACAACACAATGCCGTCTTCTCATGGCACTGATGGCCAGAATGAACCTAATTTATTACTTGTCATAGTAACAACTGTACTAGTGATCATACATATTCACCACAGTTACCAGAGGGGACCTAAATGTGAGGTTTAGGGGGAGAAAAAAAAAACCAAAACCAAACCCCCCAGGGCTGAAGGAGACCCACTGGCTGAGCAGAGGAATCTCGCAGAGGCATCACCACTAGAGGGGGACCTCATCCCACCGACTTGGCCGACACCCTGCCACCGTGGTCTTCTTCTGGAGACCATCCACAGCGTATGAAAAGGACAGAAATAGGCAGGTACACTTTACAACCCCCCCGCCCCAGCACTCCTGTGAACCTACTGCCCACCACAATTTTCAAAATATGACAAATGAGGGTACTCACTTGCAACCATTCCTGCAGGAAGCAAATATATACGCTGATTTCTAACGGGGTCAAGCCCTTACCAAAAAAAAAAAGTCTATTCTGATATAGTCACATTGAAGGATTTTTCCCCAACCTTCCCTCGGATGATGTAAGAATCTGAGGTATCCTTGAGCTCTCTGTAGTACAGTAATAGCAACATTTGGCCTATTTCAGACAAAAGTGGAATTAAAAGTTAGATGATACAAAGACCCTGCTCACAAACTCATTCCACCCCAACAACCCTCATCTACTCTACTTCACCCATCACTCCGTTATGGAATGCATCACTTACTTTGCCACAGTGCCCTGTAACCTCCCGATAAAGCACAGCCAAATGTAAGAAACGTGCATCCTACATTTTGTCTCTGGTAGTGCACTGGCTAGCCTGAAGTAATCCAACAGCATAAGCTAGCTCTCCCAGACACCAACACTTTGAGCAAATGTCACTTCAGGGTCTTTTAATTCATCTGTGTGAAATAAGGGTGGGGGAAGAAAGGAGCAAAACGGTAGCACATTCTTATGATTAGTTCTGTGGCACACTAATTCCAAGGAGACAAAGGAAATTTCTCTGCAAGAAACATGCACAAAACAGTATCACAAGCCTGGAAGAAGAGAAGGTTAATACAGCAGTCTGCCTCGTTATTGTACCTGCCTTTAGGTGGCAACATAAACCATCCAAATTTCTCCTTTATCTTCTATTTCTTTCTCTTTAGGACAACAACATTTCGGGGTTAAGATAGACAGAAAAAGTGGTTCCAGAGGAGGCTGTTTACATACTGAAGATGAACCTGGTGTGGAAGTGTATGAAGCTCCCAGAAAACATACTGTGAAACAACCGGATTCTTCCTGCAGATCTCCACGTAGGTATGAACAGGTCTGGACCGTGGTGGGTCGATCTTGGCTGGCCACCAGGTGCCCACCCAGCTGCTCTGTCACTCCCCTTCCTCAGCAGGACACGGGGGAGAAAACACAGTGAAAAAGCTCGTGGGTGGAGGTAAGGACAGGGAGAGATCACTCACCAATTACCGCCACAGGCGACACGGACTCAGCTTGGGGAAATTAATGTGTTGCCGATTAATAACAGAGTAGAAGAGTGAGAAATAATAATAAAACTAAAACCGCCTTCCCCCCACAGCTGCTGTGTGAGAAAGCATTTTTTTTACCTTTTCTTAACTACGTTATCACAGAGGTGTGACCAGCATCGCTGATGGGCTCAGCTTTGGCCAGTGGTGGGTCCGTCTCGGAGCCAGCTGGAACTGGCTGTCGGACACGGGGCAGCTTCTGGTGTCTTCTCACAGAAGCCACCCCTGCAGCCCCCCTGTTCCCAAAATCTTGCCACATAAACCCAAACACTTGTATCATGAGATGGGGGGGAAAAAAAAAAAAAAAAAAAAAAAAATCAAACAGCAAACACCTTCCATCAACAGAATGGCCTTTAATAACATGTGGTATGAACCCAGTTCATGGGCCATGAAGCATTCCTCCTTCTCCCACGCCTTCCGCACAAGAGGGAGGATACAAGTCATTAATTTTGACTCCGTAATAAACAACCAACCCTAAGAAGGATCAATGGATTGTACCATTCCAATTTTGTACTAGTTGGCCTCAGCAGGACTTAAATCTTTCAGTTGTTTTCTCACAGTAGCAGTAAGAAGAAATGTTCACCCAACTCTAAGAACTTGAATAAGAACAGTTCACCGTTTTCAGTCTTTATATTAGGTTATGGAGAGCACTGGAGGAATAAAAACTGAAGTGTTCACATCATACACTATCCAGCTGAACATCTTTACTGTATCAAACAATATTTCAGTCATCTGCCTGAATTGTTCATACTGGCACATGAAAGGAAATTTGATAGTGAACACCCACCCACCATATGAAAGCAGAACCTTCGCTGGGTCCTCTGTGGAAACAAAAACTAAAAGTATACCTTGATACCGAAAAGTCCTCAAGATTAGCTTCAGCCATCACAGATACAGTTTAATTATTAGCATGGAATGCTGTGAGATAAGATAAACTGTGGACTGTAAGGGGACTTCCAGGTATATTAGACACTTCTCACAAGACTTAGACTTGGATTATGAAATTCTTTTCTGAAAGAAGAATAGTGACCACAGCTTCCACCAAATTCAAAACTAAAGTTCAAAAAGATGTAAACTGCGTACATGTGTATATAAACACACAAGCACACAACTTTATTTCAGTCAAGCAACTTACTTCCACCTATTGGAGAACAGGGAAAGATGTGAAACAAAAATGTGAATTACATTCTATCCCAAAGATGGTGCTGGATCCCTGCAAGGACGTACTCTATTGTCTTCTATTATGAATCTCTTGTTTCAGCCACAGAGATCTCCTTTCTTAAAGCTGTCTGTTTTGGAAACCAACACCTTCTACTTCCATGGGGGAATTCCACATGATACACTCAAAACCAGCAGGATGGAATCTAGTGGTCTACAACCTTCCCCAGCCCACAGACAACACTACTAGAAGGAACAAGCTGAATGCAATGTCAAGGTTTGTTTTTCACTTCATTCTCTATTTTAATGGCTATTATTATTATTTTTCCTCAGGCTGTGAAGAGAGGACACTATGCTATGCATTATCTCCCTCGGTGACCTGCTCAAAGAGAATTTACCTCACATTTACCATCTGGTAGAAGTAGCACGTAAACCAGTTTCCGTGAAGTAGCTCACTTGCCTGCACTCTGAAAATGATTATTTTTCACACCTGACAGTCTAAAATACTAATTTGTTTATTTTTAATTCATTTTTATACAGGAACTGTCTCACATTCTGTAAGAAAATTTGCTATGAACAGGGAAATGAACAAAGGTTATTTGACCCTTGGGTATATCAAAGGCATGTGGGCAAAGACATGAAAAAGCTACCTGATGTTAATTCACAGGGACATGGAAAGCAGAGTATTACTCACCTAAACACTTCCCTTTCTGTCAGCCTATCTCCCACAGGTGCCAGGATTAATCTACCTTATCAACATTATTCATGTACTTCTCCCGCAATGGTTCTTGAAGTCAGCACAACATAATTGTAACAGTTTATCAACACAAATCTGACTTGTACCATAAAAGCTGAGTTACACTATTGAGTACATCCTTAAACAACAAACTAATTATATGGCCATTATGCAGGAGGTACAACATTTGAAAGAAATGGTTAAGAAATACTTCAGACTTCTAAACAAAACAGGAATCTGTGAAAACATTACCAGACACTGAGATACCAAGAAAGAAAATCCTGGAATAAACAAATTAAATTGTAATAAATAACCAAAAATCAAATGGCTATTCCTAGATACAGGGGGAAAAAAAAAAAGAAAAAAAGAAATAATAGAAAGATTTCCTTGAACTGAAAGCAAAATAAGCACAGTACATACTGTCACTATACTTAAAAAACCCCAACAAACTAAAAACCACCTAGCTGGAACCACTAGAACTATAGACCTGTAAATTTTGTACCAAGATCTCCAGCTTATGTAACTGTTCCCATGGCTCGCTCCTAAGTTTAAGACAACGTTTCTCATCCTTCTCATTTTTCCTTCCTTCAGAATCAAAGAACCTTGCCTTCTTTGGGGAAAACAAAACCAAAACAGTATCTCATCCAACATGCTGCTTGTCAGTCAGGGGAGGGGCTGGGTTTGACGGGTAACACATGCAACTTTTTTTTTTTTTTAACTTGTTTTAACAAGTCATAGTTTACATCAAGATTTTAATCTGACATGTTTATAAGATGAGAGACATCAGATACATTAGACTGTAAAAAGACTGTGGAGGGGAAGTAAAACACACACACACCCTCTACTTACAAACAACCCAGTGCCTGTGACTGGGCAGGCAGAAACCACCTTACGCTTCCCATTAACGCTTACTGGGGACACAGGGGGGAATAAGCCATCAGGCATCGATGGCACTTGTGGGTCAGCCTCCAACCACGGGTAAACATCAGCGCTGTTGGTATGTAACAACTGCATGGCAATGTGCGCTTCAAAGGGACAAAAGAATATTTCCCTCTGGTCTAATTTCCTTCATTTTATTTTTTTTGGGGGGGGGGGGGAACAACACTTCACAGACAGTCTTCTGAAATGCACAAAATGACTAATGCTCATCTACAAAGCTTCCTGACCCTGGCCTACAATTTCTGCTTCTGGTGCAGATTCATTTCTACTTTCTTTTCAAACTACCTTTCAGGAGGTCTAATTTCCATCTTACATGCTAAGTATTACAGTGCTATTTTTCCATAAGAATAATTTTGGACTGAGCTCTCTTTCTGAAGGAATTCTGTTCTGCTTTTTTGTGTATCTTACCTTGCATCTTCCTCTTTGTTTGATGGCTAACGTGTTCTTAATGTGGTAGCGATGGGTTAGCACAGACACAGAACAGGTTGCATATAAAGCAGGAAAGGGACAGGAAAGTGTTAATTTGCTATGCCCTCCCCATCAAGAATTAAAACACAATGTAAAGAACTCCCTACTCTGAGGTTTAATCCTGAAGAGGCTACAAGGGCTAGTTTATTCAGGCCCAAATGAGACCCCTACAGGTAGATAATAAGGAGTCCTGTGAAGAGCAGATGGACAGCATTATTTCCCTTTAGTTATTGTAGCCTGATGGGCAGAAGGAAAGTGTATGCCAGATCTATTAGATCTTAGATTTAAGTAGTCCAGCAACTGCAGTGCACACTATTATTTAAAAAAAAAAAAAAATTTTACTCAGTCTGTTTTCTTCCAGCTGATAAAATTCAATAATGCTTTAATGAAACAGTTGGGGTTAAACTACCATTGTTGGAAGAAAAGAAGTCTTTGCTGCACAACCTGTGAACCTGCTCAAATCCATGACAAAAAGCAGTTTGATACGCATACTGCTGCAATCCAGGTCAGATTTTGTGAAAAGAAGAATCAAGCTAAAAGCTTCAGGACTAGAACTTGAGAGATTTGGGGAGTACACCTTCAACTGTGGCAGTAGAAAGCGTAAAAGATTTTTAAAAGTACTTAACTTCTTGGCTTGTTTTGATTATCCAGCATATACACTTTAAAATCTTTACTATGAGATGAATTGTTCATTTTCAATAGTTTTCCACTAGTGGGGGTGCTGAGCCTGGCTGTTCAGGATGCTGAACCTGCTAACCTTGTACTACTGCTGTATAACTCAGTGGCTGAACTTCCTCTGATATCGCGAACTCCAAGTCAGCAATTTCGAGTTAATTCAGTTTTGAAGTTATTAATGCACTGCAAAACTCACTGATTCAGTAACTGATACTTTTAACTGTACCCCCTAAACATTCTGACTCAGTAACTGCTTTGGGGATTTTTTTAAGTGTACCCTCCACAAGTTCATTAATATACAGTAGTTAAAGTGACCTACTGGTGATTTAGCCGGTTTTGTCACCTTTCAGACAATATTAAAACTACTCCTGTCAGGACTTTGACTTACCAAATGCACTCTCATGACTCAGTATTTGAGTGTCAAGTACTTTAGTCATGCCCAGTAAGAAGAGGCTATACCTAAAGAGAGAACTGTGGTTTTAACCAAAAAACTGCATGGCATTCTGCTCAGATTACATTTTCTTTTCTGCATAATAAAAAGCAACAATCTTGCATTCTTATCTAACTCACTCCCAATTCAGCCTTTTTTTACTCAAAAAAAAAAAAAAAAAGCCCAAGAGTTCACAAGAACCTCTAAAATTTTCATTTGGACTTCTTCCAAAACTGGGTATTCTTTGTGACTGATGCATATACTTCTCAGCTCTTGTCCCTCCTCTCTCTCCCCCTGCCTCTTCAAAAACTTGGATAGGAAATTCATTCTTTTGGGAAGAACTCCAAAGAGATTCACTAGTAAATATACAATTATAAATACATTTTTTTGGGGGAAAAAAAAGGCTCTGATTATCCAGAAATTATGAATCATTTCAACCAGCAATTCGTTCTCTGAAGATACGGCATTACCACATACCCCCATGTGTTTCCTATGCTTACTTAATGAAAGTCTCATGTCTGAAGTTTGTTTATTCAAGACTGACACAGATAGCAGAAAATCAACTCTCACACAAAAAGCCTCTAATGTGGCTCCTGCTGAGCCCTCTGCCAGCACACCTGCAGATATATATACTGTGCAAGATGCTACACAACTGTTGTGCTATAAATTACCAGTTGATCTGTTTTCTCTATACAACAGTATTTGATTTCACAGAAAGCTAATTTTAACCGTTGACTGAGAACAGAAATATCTATTATATACCATGCTCTTCTAACAAATGGAAAAGGTTAAAAGGTTGGCAAAACTTTCTTAAAAGGTTAGTTTATGCTTTTAAATCAAGCATCTCAAGATTTTAAAATGCCAGAATGCCAGCAAGCTTAAGATATATTCTGTCAAGATCTGCTATATCATCCGAAGCCTTTTGCCAGAAACATTTGTAGATAACGAATTCTCCTATAGCTCTCTCCAATGCCTTACATGCAAGAGGTTTTTTTCTTACTCTGCAGCCCACTTTCTGTATGAAAATCCACATGAATATGTAAGGGTAAGGATGAAGATTGCCCTTTTAATAGTTCATCCCCCCATCATTTTTCCTGTGATACATTCGTGAGAACAACATCCTCCCCCAGTCACTCTTCTGCAAGAATAATGAACAAGCTAGATTCTTCTAATTCCCTCTTATTACAGTTTTCCTGACCATCCAAGCAGACCTTTTCTGCACCTCTTTCAGTCTCAAGTCATCTTCCTTGAACACGAACGGGACATAACCCTCTACAGGAGGATTACATTATACCATTGCCATGCGTAACATCATTAAGAATTTCTAGTCCCTATTGAAATACATCTTCTGATACAGCCTCAGGACAAAATCAGGTATTTGTCACACTGGCAGCTTGTGACCATCTTTACAAGCATCATATCCAGGTTTTCTTCCTTTACTAATTACAAGTGATGAACTCACAACTTAGAGCAGACACTTCGCTTACTGACTCTTTAAATTTTCAGCTGCCTTTCTTCTGGACCATTCTTCATAGAGCAATGAATGTTTCCAACACTAAATATACCCTGACTGTTGTTATAAGTCTGTGTTCTCACCACAAAAAAATAAGATTGCTTAAGAAACACAACACTGGGTGAAAGAAAATTGGCACTAGAAAATACTTTGTTTCTATAACAAAGTTTCCTGTCTCAGAAATAAGTTAACTACTTCAGTTGAAACTGAAGAAATTAGAGAAACACCCACAAAAAAAAAAAACACCACCCACCCAACCCAAAACCAAACCAAACAAACCAAGTTTTTGCTCACAAGAAAACTGTAAGCAACAGCAGTTTCTATTACAGGTTCATAACAGTGAAGTGTTACGCAAGCTTAAGCATATCTGGCATTACAATGCTCAATTGTAATTCCAAAGATAAAAGCTATGATGCTTTAGTAAATTAAGCCAATAACCAGACCACCTTTACCAATTGATTATTTGAAAGCATATGCTTATTGCCATTTGTTACCAAGTTCTCCTAGGTCTGCTTTTGCCAAACATGTGAAATCCTTCCATTTCAGTAGGGTTTTTAAGACTTTATTCTCCTATGTTATTTTGTGCTACTGATAGCAGAGGGAAAAAACGCAAAGTCACCACCATCCATTTTCCAGGTTTTGAATGCTGGAAGACAATGTCTTAAAATTGAAAGTAGTATTTACTTCTAATGGATTAGTAATATGGTGGCCTAGGATCACAGTGTAAACTGCGCCTGTTTTAGGGGAAACCTGAACAAATTAAGATTACAACATACAGATATGTTTTAGAAAAAACAAACTACTTCTACAAATAAGGCTGCAGTATTTTAAACAGCTATGAAAAGGTTTGTCTAAGGTGGTTTTTTAAAATAATTTTAATTATTATACTTTTTGTACAGTAGACATTACCATAGTCTAAACGTACCCAAACAGCTTTGGTCTTCTTTAAAAGAAAGTAAATTTCAATTCAGATATTACATGACTGTTACAAGAACAGTTCTTCACTGACTGGAACAAGAAAATAGGGAAGAGGAAATCTCCATCCTTGCATATGCTACACTTATAAACAAACACGGGTAAAAAACCTTCTCAACAGCACCAGTGTCACTAACATACACTACAATATTCTAAGTATTATTATTACACATGTAATAATACATGTATTTAAGAGATTGCATGGAAAAAAAAAATCTCCTTAAGCACAGAAATAATTACTTGAAGTCTCTGTTAATACGTATTTCATTTCTTTTCTTTTGGCACATGAACATAAAGCAACTCATAAAAAGCATATCACTGAGTTGCCTCAAGCTGCTTCTAGTTGTAGACAACGGAATTTATTGCCAGCTGGAGCAGTCTACATTTTTAAAATTGTTTCTGCATTCTCCGTATACAGATTGTCAAATTATTTGCATGTGGTAGACTCATGTCATTTCCAGCTGCTCTTTGGTCCTTAACTGTTTTGCACCAACATATAACAACTTTCAGTACAGCTTACTGAAACTTGGCCACTGAGCAACAGTATCTTCCAAAACCACAACGAAACATGCAAAACCTCTCTCCCAGTCATTAAAAGGTATAACAAATAAGAAGAACAGCCTTTCTTTGACAGCCAAAGCAAACAACTCGGTAGCTTTCATTCACTGTTCTTCAGCAGCTTTCACAACCCACTTCTGACAGGCTAAAAGTCTCTTTTAAGCCTTTAAGTTCACTGTAATTAAGCAGAAATGAGATTTCTATGAGTCCTTAATATATTTTAAGCAAGTCATATACTGATTTTCAGAAGTATTATAATCAAAGACTTGTAACTGATACACAAACTTCAATGCCTACAGTTTCTACACGTAAGGCTCTGCACTACAAAGGCAGCTGGTGAAAGTTTGTCAGATCCCCTCAAAATTTATTTCCAGACTTAAATATAAATTTTTAGGTGTTTCTAGAAGCTTTGCAGTCTTAAGTACTTCCAAGAAAATCCAGATGAACAAGGAACTATACCCTTTGCTTTCACATGGGTTTCCAACACCGACTTTGCAACATGACTAATCTTGCACTGAATTGTGAAAATGGTGTTCAAGTAACTTGTATACTGATTACAAATCTTAAACATCAGTTTTCAGTGTCCTAAGTTTAGTGAACTCTGAAGTTCCCCAACTCCACTGTAATGCTCAGTGAGCTGTAAAGTTCACTAAAAAGTTAACCAAATCACTATCTGGGTAATATGAACATGAAAAGGATCACACAGATTGACAGGTAATTCATACAGTACTCAGATTAAGAGTTCAATCAAGAACTCATGAAACAAGGGGGAAAATACTCCTGATTTTAGACCAGGCTCTAAATTATTATCCTTTTTGCATGATATGGATAAAGTGGTGGTTAGCCTCTTTGCAGGACATGGATGAGGTAAAAAACATTCTAATTAGGAATCTAGAACACTTTTCACAAGTCAGAAAAAGTGTTGTGACTTCACACTGTCTTTCAGAATTAAAAAAGGTTTCTTCTCAAATTCAGTTATACTGACCACAGCACCTGCTCATCCAAATTTCTACACAAATCCTCTCCACTTTGCTTTGGCTAGATTCCTTGGCTGTACCCTCTTGACCGAGGTTATCTGACCCTAGTACTATCCCCGTCATAGCAACTTCCCAAATATGCCAAGCGAGAGGCTTTTGCTCCCTAGGTTTTCCTACCAGCCACCCAAACTGTTATTAATAAAATGAATTCATTCAAATTGAATTCCCATATAACTTTTGGCCTATTTTCTGCTGAAAGAGAATTATCCACCTTATCAGTAACGAAACTAGTAACTTAAAGTTTTGCTTTATTGAATTCAAGATTTAGAAGTTATTTATTTTTTAATTTCTTAACGGGAATTTAAGATGTGTGCATTAACTAAAAAAAAAAAAACCACCCAAATGACTGAAATGATTTGGAAAGGCCAAGGAATTGTAAAGGTGAATGTATCCTCTTCGAGCCCAATGTGTAGGGCTCACAGGATTTATTTCTCAGACTTCGTTTGTCATTTGGTCTGGAACTCTGATATCCCACTACCATGCAGGGACACACATGCCAGGGCAAGAGGTCAAAGGACTTTCATTTCACTCTTGGTCTCAGCAAAATCTGCATTTTGATATGTATGTGACTGCAGATTACAGCCCTCCATTTTCCATTTCAAACCAGCCATGCACTGACTGATTCCTCCCCAGGCCAGTTTTCTAACTCACCAGCAATTACCCAAACATGTTCAATAGAGCAGCCTCTCTTCTTCCACCTTTTATCAGCAAAAATAAAACTTCACAACTGTGCTATTTTATGGCTCCAGGAACAGCTAAATCATATGCAGATGAAAGTGACTGCCCATGTGAACACAATGTCCAAAGTTCAGGAGGAGTTTAAATGTCTTCACTTTAGATCACAATCAGTAGCTGATTTACAAGAATGCAAATAAGACTGTTACGATACATAGTTTTCAACTCTAAAACTTCCAAACTTCTTGTGCAAGTCTATTCAAAAGTGGTGAGTTTATGAGGGAAAAATGTTAACTGTGCTATTATTAGTAATACTGTAAATACATTTATTCACAGACAATTGAACTGTCTCAGCTGTTGCTTTGAATGCTTAAGCATACAATCTATAGCAAACACTTATGGCAAATCAACAACTCAAGAGAAATAAAGACGATGGAAGTTCCTGACACTGCTTAAATTCAGTAGAAGCAAAGTAAAAACAAAACAAAACAAAAAGACATCTGGAACTTAGTAATACGCAACAGAAGCTTAGCTTTATTTTTATACCACCATTTCCACAGTACTGCAAGTTCATTTAGTAAAGTGTACTGTGTATACCCAAAATATACTGCTTTTCACTCTACACTGAACGAAGAACTTAATAAATAAAAACTGTAACGTACTATTTATTCCCTGTAGAAAATAAACTTTAGTGTCCCTACCCTTGCTGGCAGGAATTGTGAAATTGTTTAGACATAGTATCTATTACAACTGAATCCAGCAGAATGAATTCGAACTATATTGGCATCAAATGTGCCCAACCATCTAAACTGCTTTAACTGGGAGTCCCAAAAAGAACATTTGGGTTACTATATTGTCTACGTAAAGCTGAAACTTTACTTACACTGTACTGAAATGGAAAAAAAAAAAAACCCCAACAATCACAGAAATGTAATACAAATTGTTCTGCAGAGGTTTAAGAATCTAAATTAAGAAATAAAACAAACTTAAAAAGCGTTATGAGAAGAAACTGCACATAATACTGCTTTTTTTTTATCATTCCAGCTCAGACTAATCTTACAATTGAAAAGTTCCCACCTACACCATTTCCAGCAATGTCTTTTACCACTGTATTAAAGAGTTTGTTTATCCACCATGAATTTAGTTACAAAACAGTGAAAAGGGGACTGCCTCAACATTCCCCTTATTTGAAATCTTTCAAATTGGTAAGAGGATTTTGTGCGTGCATGCATGCAAGTCGATAGAAGAGCAGATCACTAGGCCTTTGGTTTTATTCCTCTAGAACGATGAGATGAAAAAAGGGCACTAGTTGAATGAGAAGAAGGTATGATAAAGTTATCAGGGTCAGATCGAAGAGGTTTTAGAAGCTTTTATCTTTCTAAACAAGCTCAGCTTTTAACATTCATTTTGCAAGCTGTAAAGTAATTCTACCCTGATCAAAGGGAGAACTTAAGAGCAGCTGTTCAACTGTACATATATATCTATATTCTTGGTAAGTCAATAATGCTGTTTGCATTCTGTAAGTCAAATAGTGGCCTGCTAGATCATGATCTAGTTAAGCATTACAACTATACAGTTCATAATACTACACTTCTCATGGCTGTAAAGACAAAGGCCAAGTGAAGTGTTGTCAAGTGACATTGTGACACTGGAGGAACCTGTGCTACACAGGAAGATGAATGAAGCATAAAAACAATGCATATGGTGGGTGGGAATCTAATTTAACATATCAAATAATGGGTTTTTAAGCATGGGAATATAAAATCTTCATCCAACCATGCAGGATATGAGAGTGGAATATAAAGCTCCCAGAAAAATGGGAAGTATTGTTAGAACATTTGCACTGTTTGCAATATGCTTAATATGCTTTTCCATACCCTAAAAAGAGGCATTCAGTAAGCAAAGCTGGAAGACACTTTTCCCCCTTTTTCTGAATTGTATGTTACTTCAGAGGATAGAGATTTTGAGTTATAATAGGTTTATGAAAGAGCAGCACAGTGCTCAATATCAATTGTAAAATTAATTGAAATATTCAGAAAAGCAAGGAAGGAAGCACAAACAGACTAAATAGCAAACTATGCCACCACATAAATCAATGGATCATTCTATTTTGAAGACTGCACGTGGTTCTAGGAGCCCCTTTACCAAAAGAATATGGCCAGAACTAAAAAGGCCAAAGAGGAGTTAAAAAAAAAAAAATACTAAAAGTTTTGGAACAATTTCCATAAAAAGCAAGATTGAGTTGTTTAAGATTCTTCAGGCTGGAGATAACCTGGTGGAAGTGATATGAGAGTCAAAGTCAGGACTGGAACCAAGAGAGTCGGTAGGGAATGATAATTCAACTGTCTCCCCAATACAAGGAAAAAACCAAAACAAAACATGGAACTCCTTACAAGAGTTTACTGGGTTTCAAAAAGGAACTACACAAACTGTCTGAAAGAAATACTCACTGAGGACTTAAAAACAAAGGCGACACTTCTGCCTCATGAAGTCCCTCAGTTGCTGAATTTTGAAAATTGCCCATGTGTTCTGGGGAGGTAAGAACACACATTAGACTAGTCAGTACTCTTCCCTACACACTGAGACAGGCCACTGGGCTAAGCAACAGCTACTGCTACAAGCTCTTCTCTTTCATTGGGATATAAAAAGCTCACATGAAGTTAAAGCCTGCAAAAATTCAGGGCAATGGCTTTGTTAGAACTGCCAATTGACAGTAGTACATTATGATTAGTGACTGAAGTTCATTGATTTACCATAATCCCTTAGCTGCACAACAATAGAAAGTAAAGCTATTACTTGTCATTTCATTCCACAAATCATATTTTTGCCATTTCACTGTGCCATCTGCACAGCAAACCTGGCATACAGCACCTTTTAATTCAACGTCAAAAATTTTTTAAGGTTAAAGTAGACATTTAATATGCCTCAATATACTTCAAGACTTTTAACACAGTAAGTTTTGTGTGCATGACAGCTGGATATTTTAAGATGACAGATAAATGAAAAGAAATAGGACTTCTAATGGAAAATGGTTGCAGCCACTCTGTCAACATAATGATAGCTTTTGGTTTGGAATATATATATGCAGTCTCCAAAAAATAGATTGGAAAAAGAGCTGCTTCATATCCCAGCAATATGCTCATTTAGTAAGATAAAAAACAGTATTGTTTTAGGGGCACATGAGTATAAAAAAAAAAGCTACATCCACATATAGAAGAATTGTTAACTTTATATGAATAACTAACATACGTGTTATGCAAAGAACAAAGTCATCTCTTCTCTGAAAAGTTCTTAAATCTAGAGGTAGACAACTACACGTAGCAGATGTGTAACATGCAGAACTTCACAGGCGCAGCCCTCTAGTAGACTTCACTGAATTCTACATGAATGATACTTTCCAATAATAAATAATCATCATCATCCAGTGTTCCATTCAGAATGTCACTAAGTTACACAGTACTGGATTTACAGGCAGACAACGAGAACCATACCAAAAGAAGGAAACGTGACCCACCTGTTAGAATTATTTTTTCCACCAGATAATGAAGGGCAGGCAACAAAAAGTGCTAAATAAGACACCTTTCTGACAGGACTTCTGTTCAAAACATCTGACAATATATGAAGTCATACGCTAAAATTCCCAGCTTTGTGGGATTCCAGCACAGGATTGCAGCTGAGACAAAAAACTACTTACATTGCTTGAATCTCTGGTTGAGCGGTTGAGGTGCTTTCTCCAAAATTCTCCTTAAATTACTTGTGATAAACAAAACACGTTTTATTCAATTAATCCAGCAACTGCACCTATGAACGTGATGAACCTGTATCTAACACTTAAAGGCGCGCTGGTTTTCAAGCACAATGCTGACTGAATTTAACAGATGAAATCTGAGCTCCTATGAAGAAGCAAAGGTGCCTTGATTTCATTACATCTGAGATTTGTGTCTCAATGACTATTTTTAACTGCAACCACATTAGAACATATATTCACCATTCTACAAACATGAGAGGGCTCAAGTGTAACTATTGCCATTTGCTTCCTCCTTTAGCTGGAACGTTATAACTTAGTCACATGATGCTTTTCGGTCTGGGGAATCATGACCTAGATAGAAGAAATTGGTTTGACAGAAGACTGCTTGGTAATTTTGGGCAAAGTCAATCAAACCCCTGCAGCAATTTTTTCAGCAACAAGTGACAAAAATTTATATCTTACAACAGCCCTACGAAGGCTGATGAATTTTTGTAAAGCTTTTCGAGAGAAAAGGGTTAGTAAAAACTTAAAGCATTAAAATCAGGAACAGTTTTCAGCAAGGTCACCTACTGACAACGGCTGAAATAATTTAAACTCAATTGTTGCCAAATCTATTTTTAAGTAAAATGTTGCCTAGCATGTATCTGTAATATTTATTTTTAAGCATACTGACGTTATTGCAGATTGACAGAAGAAAATGCTTAACAGAGTAAAACTAAGTCTACCTGGCATGCAACTTGATCAATCTGGAAAAAATAACTCCAAGCCAGATGTCAATTGTCTTTTTACTCACAAAACACATGGTGTTGCCTAAGAGATGTAAAAAGAAAGTATATCACATATAAAGACAGTATGAATAAAATGTTTTATGGAAATAAGTAAATTATGCGTTTAGGTGAAATGTAACCATTTCAAACCCACTTACAAACATGGCATAACATTAAACAAAGACAGGATTTCATGATTTCGTATCTATCACCTCCATGTGTTGCATAAAATCAGTGACTAATTTAGATTGGAAAGGACCTCTGGAGTCACCTGGTCCAACCTCCAGCTTAAAGCAAGGCCAACCGTATCATATTATACAGGGCCCTGAGCTAAAGTGTTTTGAGTATCTCCATGGATGGAGGTATTGCGGTACTGCTGGGCTACCTGCTCTAATGACTGACTGCCCTCACAGCCACTGGAATTTCTCATTACAATTTGTATTCATGTGCCTCTTGCTCCCTCACTGTACACCTCTGGGAAAAGGTGGCTCTATCTTTTTGTATCCCACCATCAAGGAGATGTAGAGAGCAAGAAGATCCCCCATCCCAGCCTTCTCTTGTGAAGTCTGTAGAAACCCCATTCTCCCTTCTCCTCATACATCATGGACTTAAGCTCACCAGCCATCCTGGTAGCCCTCAAGACTCACTCCAGCATGTCAGTATTTCTCTTATGCTGATCAAAATCAATACAGTACTCAAGAAGCAACCTAAGTGCCAAATAAAAACACTTCCCTCAACCAACCCAAAATACCCTTGTCTCTGGGCACAGAGACAAAACCTTAAACTACTGGAACAACAGCATGAAACAATATATACAGTGGTCAAATCCAAGTAAACTTACAGGCTACAAACATGTTGCCTCTGAAGGATGGAAAAATCTATTAAAAGAGATAGAATTTATTGACTACTTTTTTTTAAAAGCAATTTATCCAATTATCTTGACAACATAACAGGTTTGAAAGTTTCTGAAAATTTTTTAAGTCCTGAAAATTTGTTAAACAGATAGGCACCTAGCTTAGTGATTTTAATCAATGCCAAAACTTTTGAAGATGTGGGCCTAGGTATTTTAGAAGACCAAGTTCCACTTTCATGATTTCAAAGCCTAAGATTACTGAAAGAGGATATATGGTGCTTTGAAAAAGTCTACCTACTTGTATAAGCAATTACAATTTAAATACAACAGTCCAAAGGCTTTCAAATCACGGCAATCTCTATTTAACTCAGCATGTATGAACACTTTGCATATTAAGGCACAGGGGAAGAGAAACCCCAGTAGATTATTTCAGTAATTCATTCCTGACCTACAACATCGAAAGACACAAAAGCTGTGTGCTTAACTAAGAGGTTCTGAAATCAGTTTGTTATAAAAACATTTCTAGAGGAGCAAAATGGACTAAACCATTTTAACAGAGCCAGATCCATGCCCCAGATTTTACATTATTGAAAAACTTGAGTATAAAATAACCACAGGAAGAGAGACCTACACTATCCACTAACAACTTGGAATATAGTACCTTAGAAGCCAACACACTTAACACGCTAACAAACAAGGTCTCACAACAGAACTGCAGATAAAGATGTTACTTCTAACTGCAGCTGGGAAACTGTGAGCATGGTTCGATTACCACAGCTATAACTGGCCTCAGACAGGTAAAATTACAAAATAACCGTCTTCCCCTGTACATAATGCTTTAGACAAAGTTAAACTGTAAGATATACATAAGGATGTATTAAGGACACACCACAAATTTACAATTTAGTATATTTAAAAAAAAAAAATCACTTAAGCACAGAAGGCTAAACAAGAAAATACACAGTATTAATAATCTGATAAATTGATAATATAACAATTTCATGTTCCATGCAGACATCATTATGCTAAGATTAGTATCAACAAGAAGGCACCCACATGGCCCATCCTTAGCAAATGGCCTGGATGACACCACTTGGAAAGCCAGAAACAAAAGTGTAAATGGTGTGAGACTGGAACATCCAAAACTATCTGAGAGAATGTTTTGTGAAAAAAGCAGTAACTCTAAAAAGACAACCCTGAAAAGTATTGAACAAACGGTAACTGTGGAATTACAAAGAGACTTTTGAAACAAAGGAAGAGTCAGCTTGAAAGAAGGACAAACATTCGTGGTTCGTTTATAATGGAGGAAAGGAACCTTATGATGGCAACAGAGCGGTCACCAAAGCCTGAGCGGACAACGGAGAAATCACCCCACCAGCATCGCGACCTCCTCCGTGCCTTGGGGAGAGGGGCAGCCGCACCCCAACCAGCACAGTGGTGGTTCGGGGTGCGGCGGGTGGGGGGATCCACGGTTTGGGTGGGCTGTGTGACGTGGGGGAGTGGGGACTTTACCACTGGCCTGCGGATCAGCAGATTGTAGGGAGTGGCCCTGGTATAAAGCTGGAACATCCATATCCCCAGGAAGAGGTTTGCGTGCCAACTGGGTGAACTCGCAGTCCTGGAAGAGCAAGCGTTGGTTGTAACCCACACTGACCATGGAGCTGTGTGTCAATAACTGTGTGGGGGAAGAGGGGAATTAGAACCACTCATGATTAGTTATGAAAAGTGTTTAGATATTTGTAGATGGTTCTTAAATTTTTTAATGGTCCCACACTCTGGTTTACCTGTTCTATTCCTGATATCAGTCCTAAGCATACCATTCCCTGATTGCCAGTTACCTCATGTTAATAAACCAATAAATTGCTTTTTGTGGTTTAAACTACATGACCTGAGCAGTTCTGCCCTGCAACAGTCAACAATATGACTCTCTGAATATATACATCTTTACATTCATTTCTAATGTTCCTTAGCAGTTGTGCATAGTTAATACAGAACAAACATGCTTTTTAGTAGGGAAAAAAAAACCCAACCCAAAACATTTCCTTGGAGAAGATTCATTATTCAGCTGCATCCATTTAACTCGAAAGATACAACAAGGCTTGGACTGAGGAATATGACCCTAAAGAGGCATTCAGTACCTTTGTGAACTCTCCAAATTCCTTCATCTCTGATCAAATTCGAAGTGGGCCTCTCCATCAGTTAAGTCTTTTAAAATCTTATGCTAGCCTGCTTTCACAGGATGACATTATTTCCAGCAAAATCAGAAATCGCACATATATGCATGTTAATTAAAAACAGATCTAAAAGAAAGGGAAAATTATATTGAAAATGACTAGACAACAGCCATTCACACTGCAGAATAACAGCTCATAGATACAAACAAAGAAACAGGCAAGGTTAAAAACACTTGCATTTTAACAAGTTAATTCCAAGCTGCTTTTACAGCCACAAGTTTTCAGGTTTGTTCGGCACTGCTGAGTAAGGTAAAAAACTTTTAACCTCTAGGGAAACTAAAGACACGGTCAGTCTCAGACAGAGATACAGGTCTTGCCTCAGCAAGTTTACCTCAGCAAAACAGAAATACCTTGTCCTCACTGTTCTGCCAGCACTGCCCACGCACAGTTACCATGGTTAAAAAAAATCCAAACTCATGCCACTCCCGCTACTATTTTTCTCTTTCAATTGTGAAAACGAAGCCTCAGTCGGGCCAGATGGCTTCAGGTCTCCTGAATCAAAATATCTCTCCCCTGAATAATGACTTCATTATACACATATCAGAAGAGAAATAAGCATGAAAAAATTTCAATTAATTAGAAAAATGATTTATGATCCTTCACGTCACCTTTACTCAATTACCACCTTCATAAATGGAAATTTGGCGATGCAAGCAAAGCAGACTATTGCACAATCCACACCTCCCAGATCACACAAGGCTTTCTCACAGTCACCTACCTCAGAAGCGTCTGGCAGGAATAGAGAGTGTTCAAAATTATACCAAAAATTATATGCAAAAACCATCATGACTCACATACAGGAACAAATCCTCATCTAGAGAAAGATAGTAGGTGGCCACGTTATCACAGGAGTCATCAATATTCTCTGCACTTTGTACCGCGTGGTCCATCTTACAAACAAAACTAAAGCAGCAGCAGAACAAATAAGCCCTGGGTTACTACTGGCTTTGTATCTCTGGTTCAAGTACAATGCTCAACCTCGCCTCATATCCCATCAAGGCAGTTTCTTTGAGATTAGAAAAAATTATATGTATCAAAGTCAAAAGCCATACTCCACTAACAAGCAGCTCTCTAATGCAAAAATTTTAAATGCATGAGACTTGAATAACAGCCCAACTTCCTTGTGAATCCCCTCTTAGTACTTCTAACATTACAGTCCTACAAGCTCAGCTGTTTCAAAATCCTTTCCGAAAAGGCTATACCTCAATTTCTAACATGAAGACCGAAGGGCAGGGGGATGAAATCATTAAAGGCAGAAGTACAGAGGTGCTCCCAAATTTTACATTAGATTGGATAAACTAAAGAAACAAAAAGAAAGTGAGCAGCCACTGTACGCTATTAACAGTTTACAAATTTGGATTTTGAAATAATTACTGGAGTAAGCAATTAGTTGAGAGAAAACACAGGAAGTAGTTTATACTGCACAAAAAGTGCAGTATTTAATCTGACAACATATAACTACTTTGCAAATCTGTAAGAAGCACGTAAAATCTAGGTGTAAAATCCATTAAAATACATATGCGGTATTTTGTTTTACAGTTGGGGTGTGACTTGTACACCTAAAAATGTTGACTTTTTCTCCTTCAACTCTTTGCAACTAGTGCAACTAGCTCCCTGCAAACTGTCTGAACTTAAACTAGGCAGCCTCAGTGACAGTGCTAGTTAAAAAAAACAACCAAACAAAACCCATTCCTTCTTGCTCAAACATTGCCGTACAACAAACATACTTAAGGCTTTGGAATTCTAGGATTTGTGCGAGGTAAAAGAAGTTGATGAAAGTCATGATTTAGTTCTTTTGTATTTGACCTCATTGCAAGTATAAGAATCTCATTTCCTGAGGAATGTAACTAAGTTGTGGAATTCTTGTATCACAGCAGAATGACTTGAGTTAACAGAACTAAAACCAAAACTGAATAAATGATTTAAAAAAAAAAATTATAGTACTGCAAAGATTTACAAGCATTTTTGAAACTGTGTTAAAAATAGCTGCATGCCAAATATTAAACAGGAATCAAATTCAGTAGTGATTTCCATTTTCAGCCCTGGAAGTTAGAGACAAATTGCTCTTGCCAGTTGCAGAAGATACAGTATCCTGGAGTTTCCATAGGGAAAAAATAAACACTGAAAAGCAGAAACAAAAACCCTAAGATTTACCGTACAAGGAGCTCATAACAATCATTATACATTGCAAAACAGTCCTGCAGACTAAGAGTTCTATTACTGTTATGAACAAACTTCTTTAAAATTAATTTCTTAAAAATCTGAGAGCATCCGTAGCTATTCTGAAAACTATATTTGCAATTCCTCAGAAATTCCCTGTTTAATCTCCCCATTAGAGAGAAAAGTCACAAAGAATCTGTGGTATGCCATAGAAATGTACAATTTACATAGCACAAAACAATCAAGCCAGTAGTTTCTAGGGTGCCCTGCGGGCTGTGGATAATTTTTTTTTCTTTATTTCTACAGAAAAAGTGGTTATGGCTTTGTTCTGATCAAATTAAAATATACTTTTAAAATTCTGGGGCATACAAAAGTAAAACAAACTATATTCTAGCAAAATAAAATTTAGATTTTTGTGCCAGTAAATTCTGACTCTGAAGTTCCAACTGAATCAACAGACTTCTATTTTGCTAAGTAAAAAAAGATAACATGATAACAATATGACTATTCCAAAAAACATGGGGAATATTACGAAAAGGATCATCACTGTGGCAGGAAAACCAGAGTCACTCATTCATCAGAATTTTAAGTCTTTTCAAAGTACAACTGAACAAGCTACAATACACCCACAAAATTTATTTTTAAGAGGTCAGTAGGGTTGCTAGTTCTATTACTGATTGTCTTTGCTAACTATTCAATAAAGAAAATATGTTGAGAATATTAAACGTGTAAGGTAGACAATAAAATGCAATATATACAACATACCCACAGGAAACGCCAATGGGAAACAAACTGCCTAATTCTTGGTATTTTGCAACTATCTCTGCAAACATACTGTTAAGTCACTAAGATAAGTAAAACCATCAATCACACTCCCCTAGTTACACTAACAGGCTTGCCTCTATAGTAGTTCATACTCACTACATAATTTAGTTGCATTAAGCTATTCAGTAATCTCATAACACAAGCAATATACTTAAAGTCAAGGGATACACAAATTTTACATCCCATGTTCACTTTCTATAGACTCCTAAATTTTCTTCCATCTGATAAAACATCACACTTTTTCACTTTACACTTTAGTAACATGCCCTTTTTTCCCCCCCCCCCCGAAAAGCTTTGGAAGATCTGACAGGGCCTTAAGGCAATGCTGGTATCGCAACGCTGTGGACTTCCAAAAAAAACCCCAAATAAAAACCGGTAGCACATTAAAAAATAACCTATTATTTTCAAACATGTTTGCTCCTGAACATACAAGCATAATCTGAGTTTCCCCGTTTACCTGTAGTATAGACAGTAGCATTCCTTTCTCCATCTCAAAATGGGGCATTAATAGGAAAAACTTAGTTTTGGAAAACTTCCAACCTTTACGTCACAAGTGGCACAACATTATGAATAAAACTAGTGTCTTCCTTTGAAGCAACAGCACACACCGTGCTTCTGATGTGCCTACATTGTTTTATTTTTGTTGGCTGCAATTCCAACAACCAACCAAAAATCAACATTACCTAATATCTGGAAAAGGATGACCAAATATAACAACTTAGTCTTAAACAGCTACCGTTCTGAAACCACTAGAGAACATGCAGAAAATGTAAAAGTATTATGAAAAAATAATTTCATTATGAACGACTATAATTAATTTCCCTTAGGAAAATTCATTTAGTTCGATTCTCAACTTATTTTCAAGCTGGGGGGTGCAATATTTAGTATATTTCCTTGTTTACCCTAACTCCACAAATGCCCCACAACTGCAGCTCAGAATAACTGGGGTGCCATAGGGAGAAGCTAAGAAAAAACACACATGCAGCACAATATGCACAATGGAACTAATGGTGGTCTTTGAACTGGGTCCAGAAAAGACCCTTCCAGAGCTCTTGCAAGAGATTATGGTATTAAGTTAAGAGAGACAGTTTGTGGATCAGACTGGGAACTGAAACCCTTCCCTCTAAAAAGTCCAGGATCAACAAAAAAAAAAAAAAAAAAAAAATTAAACCAGCTAGTCACCACACATTTTCTCATCTGCATTCACTGCAGATTTAGTGATCTCTAGCCTGTTTTCTCCTTCAAAAACTCTCTACTCAAAGCATCCATCCACAAGCTATATTTAGGTTTCTTTGATAAGAAATGTTATTATTAGACATGTAACAGCCCTATAGTAAATAATGGTTTAAAGAAAATGATCAAGTACAAGTTTGTGTAGCATACTTAACATTGCTGCTTTTATAGTTCCTTAGTAATAATACTTCTGTTGTTATTAACAATAAATTTGATTATTAATAAAATAGGTTTTTAATATTTTAATAACAGCCTCTTCATTCAAAGCATACCATATTCAAGATGGTTTAGGTAGATGCAATTATCACAAACCAAGGGTTGGATTGATGTGCCCATACAATTTCCCTTCTAGAATCTCCCACTCCTTTTAGCAAAAAATAGTTTAAATAAAACTGCACAGTCACTATTTCAATGCTTCTAAAAGCTTGCCCTTTGACATTATTAAAGAAGTCAGTAACTACTACAGACTTGAATAACTACATGACCTTTACTGTTCTTTGCTAAACAGAAGATCCATCAATCCATAAAACATTTATGCACTTGTCAAAACAGCATGCATATGTGCAGTAAAAACTAAAAGAGGATCTCCTAATCTTTTTCTAATTTTCCAAAAAACAATTTCTATTTTAAACTTATCAAAAAGAGCCCCAGAAATACATTCCTTCAGCTGACATGGATTCACATCACGTGGCTGAACTATAAATTTAACACTGTCTTTGGAATGAACCAGCAGCACCTTACTGTTCTGGAATGAAGTCCAAGAACTGCTTTATACCTAGCAAATCCTACAAAAAAGGGTGGCCAATACTAGCCAGAAATGAGATCAAACTTTGGGCTTATGTACCTGCTAGAAGACAAGAAATTCCAGAGAGAAAAACCTAAGGCAAGGCTGAAACTCATGAACTACATGCTAACGAAGCCGAGTTCACGAAGTGCAGCGTAACCGCGTGAACTACAGGAAGGCTAAATTGCAGCCTCAGGTAAAAGTGCGCTCGGATGCGTGCGCCCTTTCGGAAGAGAAGAGGAGCAGCTAGAACTGTCCACTGCTGTCACTGCCAACAACTAACACCGCTGCGCGAGAACCTGGTGAAAAGTCAAGTTCATTTTTATTAAGAGGTTTTTTCTCAATATGGCAACAAGGGTCAGCTTGACTGAAATTTTCTTTTTTCCTCAATGCCTTTTTGGGCCCTGTTTTTTCAGCCAGCTGGCCAGACAGCAGTCACTTCCAGGGTAACTGAACCACCACAGTTTGTCTTCCATCATCCGTTTCCTAACATAAGGATTATGTTGTGGGTGCCTATAAAAACTGCTGCATCTACTGCTTTATTGCTGATCCTACGGCTTATATATTAGTCTTTTTAAGACCTAAGAATTTTGTATCTTTTACTACTAGTCAGTTTTCACACTCTTCATACAGCAAGTTAAGAGAAAGTGATTGAAATGATCAATCTAACAACTTCAAATGGTCCAGCTGGCACACAACAGAAATATTTTGAACAAGTGTAGAAGCAGTAGACTACACAATCCCCCCAGCTTTTTTTTTTTTTACCTGCATTCATGCACAGTCTTTCAAAGTCATTACTGGCACTGCGTAATACGTCCTTTTCTTCATCATGCAGGGATCAGGGTGGTAAGCAATACAAGCCTAGGTAAATGATCTTGCTTATTGCTGGTAAAATGTTCCCAAACAATGAAGTTGCATCTCATACAGAACTGTAGGAACACTGATAATTTCAACCTAATTGATACCAACACCAAGATTTGTATTGCTTTTTTTTTTTTTCTTTTCACAAACCTTTAAAAATTGCTTCACGACTACAGAGGGATCCTCCCATAAATACGAAATAGAACACAACCACCCATTCAGAGTGGTTCCAAACAAGTTCTTTGAAAAACTTGGCTTTGAGCTGCAAGCAGCAGATTATTGTAAAAGATGCCATCACTGTTAGAAGGAGTTGCCTTAAATCAGTAAAGCGCAAGGAAGAGGCTATGTATCTTGGCAGTCAGATACTTCTACAGTGTTTGTAGATCACATTTACTCTCTCTGTCACATCTATAACAAACAATGTTTTATGTCTTAACTAGAGCTGGTAAAACTTGTATGTCTTGCAATAGTACTTGGCAAAGTTGTATCACTTTGTTTATTAAGGGCGTCTAAAACCAGAGGAAGCAACCTGGTGCCACACATACTATCCAGTCATGGTATACAACAAAAATGTTACTTAATGAATCTGGAGATGACAAATGAATTAATCTCTCATTACTGCATGATAACCCAACACTGAGTCAACAAAGAGAAAGTAAACAGTAAAATGGAGCAGGAGAGCATTACATTTTAAGCTAGAGAAGGAGCAAATGACTAAGTATTCTAAGAATTCAGAACCAGCTTTCTAACAATACTGGTTTGCATAAAGCTGGTATAAAACAAACTGCCCGGGCTTCTGAGATAAAAATCATGTTATAGAAGCTCTCTACTTCAGCCACTGGGTTTATTAACAAAACTAATCATGACCGTAAATCTACCAGGTAAGTTTTGTTAAAATAAAACCAGAACGTAATAAGCAGCAATGCCTTCTGAAATTCATACTACACTACTTCTAATCACATCCTGTAGCGTGGAGGCAAGCTCTTCTCACACAAAGAATTTCTCCTATTTTCAGAAATGTTTACAACAAAATAAATGTAAAAATATGAAATGATCATTGCTATTTCCTCTTCAGAGAAAACTGATTTTCAGAGATGCCCCTGAAGAATCCAATTATAAAACCATGAGAACCATAAAAACCCCTCATATCCATTTACATCTTGCAGATTTGCTTTCCCCTGATATATGTGGTGCTTCATGAATCAGCTGTATAGCAGGTTAGTCTGTTTGGATGGCTGAGTTCATCAGTTGGCCGCCTCTGGGTGAGGCGATAACTGAACTGGGATTGCAAGGAAGACACGCATATGCAACAGAAAACTTATTTCCTGCAGTTTTCATTAGAAAACAAGTTTTATATTAACAGGACTTCTGGAAACGGTTGGGAAGTAAGGGCTAGGAATAGGAGTAATCCTAAAACACATCTTATCTAGTCATGTTTACACATTTACCAGTGTTTGTGTTAAAGCAGTTTTGCAATAGCTTTGCATATGCTCTTGCCTAAAAATCACTCAACCCCTCTGCCCCTCATCATCACTTTCTATTTGTTTCTATTAAGTAATTTTACAGCAATAACAGAGGACTACTAAAAAAAACCCTCAGAATACTTAGCTGTTGTGCTAAAAGATACAGCATACACTTAAATCAGTAACAGTGTTTATTTACTGTTACGGAGAGAAAGCTGTTAGGACTGCACACATTAAAATCCAAAAGTGAAAGTACCCTAACTTTCAGAGGTGATAATCACCCAAAGGGCGTATCAAATTCCAACAGAGTTCAGGGTGTTAACCATTTTTTGAATACCAGGACTCCAACATTGAAAATTTTGTTCTGCACTGTTGGGTACAATCCTGATACAGAAAACTTGCCTTGAGGGCAGCATCAAACACTGCAAAGGATCCCTCAGAGATAACTAACAACTGAAGAAGCAAAAAGCTTATTTCTTAGGGGTAGCCAAATATGGTATACTGAGGGACTCAGGGATTCCTTCCTCTCCTGGCCTGGTCAATAAGAGCTGCTGCTCCCTAACATCTTTTTAAGTAGCAAGGCGGAGCAGTAATTCCAAAGGAACAGAGACACACCTTCTAGATAACACAGCTCACCACAAACACATAAGATGAATAGAAGGGGATGGTACTGCATTGAACACCCACACAAACACAGACAGCACAGATAGGTTCATCCTGTTGCTAAGGATCAATGCTCAGAGATAAAAAAGCCTTCACTAGTGTCTGCAATAGCTACCTCCCAAAACTTCAGTCCCTCTACCATCTATCTCTCAGACCCTTGTCCTGCTTGCTGGCTAGTCCAGCTTGAAGTCTGCTAGCAGATCACACGCACAACCTAGACAGACATTCACAGGAGGAAAAAAAAAAAAAAGAAAAAACAGTTCAGTAGGATAGGATAAGCCAGGGTGATCAGGCAACAGGGCTTTGCCAGGCAAATATACTAACCAGCTGCCTGGTTAAATGCAACTGGCCCCTTTTATTCCTTCCTTCTCTCCTTTTTCCCTCATACTCGTTCCTCCCCACTTCAACTTTGATCCTTCTCTTCTCTGCCTCTGGTCCTTGCCTTAAACATCCCATAGCAGATCTGTACAACCCCCAAACTCTTTTGTTCAGTCCCCAGTTCCACCCCTTCAGCACTCTGATACATCCTATGGGCCTTTATTCAACAGCTCCCCCCCCTCAGTTTGCCCGGCATTCCAGAGAGCCTTCCAGTGAATCACCCGAGCAGGTTTTGCAACAGGGACAATGGCTTCATCGGTCACCTTTGCTGGTTTTAGGAGCAGCTGATTCAGAGAGATTAAGTTGGCTCAGTTCTCCACCTCGTCACTATTCCTCTGGTCATTATCTGCCTATCTGAATAGCCATTAGCCAGATATCCTTACACATCTGATCTCAAAAGGCAACAAGCTTTTGAGACACCTTAGTTATTATTTCACCAACATTTTAGCATTTTTATTGTATTATTTAGTTCTATTTTTTATTTAAAAGCACTTAAGCATGATTAAATAAATACATTTTTCAGTATACTGTAGTCATTAAAAAATCAAAAATAAGAGGTGAAGAGAAAAACTTAATGACAGTTTAATGCAGTGGCAAATTATACCAAACTGTTAAAACAGCTGATGGTGAGGGGCAATGCTACTCTTCCCTACTATAATAAAACCAATCTTGCCCCTAACTCCTAGTTCCAGCCTTCCTTCCATCTTTCCCCATTCACTCCAGCACTTGTTCTTGTATCTTGCTGACACATTTTCATGAGTCCTGAGATATCGGTGTATCCCCCTTTACCACACTTTCTCTTACCATACTTCTTCCAGGTAAAAATTACTGTTACGTCTATCTTACAAGACAGGGATTGGAGACACAGCGACTATCCGACTGACTTGAAATTAGTTTTTCAAAGATACCATACATTATTTGCTTCAAGTGCAGGGGGGGGTTTATTATCCATATTTAATAAGTAACACAAGCCAGCAAGGCCAGACTAATAGGAAAAAGCCAGATTTGTCTGTCTTACCTCAGATGTATGTTCCAAGATGACATCTTATTTTCCTAAGAGAAAATTATCAGGCAGAGAGGCTGTAAAAGGATTCAGAGGAAGAAAAAAGTGCACAGTAATACTGCTGAAAGTGGCAGAGAAGGGGTGAAAGAGAGAGACAGAGAATCTCCCTGTCTTTACCATACACAAACGCTGCTCTAAGCACCAAGGTAGGTAGCCAGCTTTTGCCTGAAGAATCCAAGACACTTCAAGGGGTTTTTTGGTTTTGCTGAAGACTGAAGAGTTACATTGCCCAGCATTTACTAAATGTAAACATTAAGATTCAGAAAAAACACCTACATCAGCAAAGTTCAGATTCCTAGTTTGTACTGGTTCGGTGCCTTTACAATAGTAACAGTGTAGACCATAAACTAGTGCCAATATGGATACTTTTGCTATGTCTAACAATATACAAAGTTAGGGAATAAACAATATCTTTGCTTAGCTTTCACTATCAGTTCCAACAGAGAATTTTCACCCCATTTTTAAATAAGGCCAAAAAGTTTTAAGGTAATTATATTTTATTCACTATTTCTTTCACAATTAAAAAGTGGTTTGCATTGCTTTACATATAAGCAAAGGCTAGGCGTTCATTTAATTAACCAAAATGCTTTTTTCTCTGCTTTTCTGGTATGTTCTTAAATAGCAGCTATCTTCAACAATAAAAAAGGCTCAGTTCTACTGAGAATTTAGATATCACACAGAACAATTACATCAAAAAAATTGATTTATTTTAGCCTTGGCTATCAACATCATCCAAAAACTCTTTCTATACTGTGGTTAGTCTATTCATTATGCTCAGCCACAGGATACTAATTTGCTATGTTATTTGAAGGTCTTGTTGTCTTTTTTCATGTATGCCTTATTTGCTTTTTCCTCTTTCCCCAGAGGTCTCATCTTCATTCACATTTGTTTCAGACAATTCCACAAGGAAACCACAAGCACTGCCACAGTCCAGGACCTCAGCATAACCCTTAAGAACCTAACTTCTTTCCTACTTTTGTTCAAAACCTTGCAAACTAAGCATCTCAACTGTCAAGGCACAGAAGTCATCCTGATAAGCCACGATCAAAAAAAAGCAAGCAAGAAAAGGATTTTAAACTTGTTTCTAGTTCTCAGATAAAAAGTCCATCTGAAATATTTCCAAACTTATTGTAAAAATATATTCTACTTCTAAATTAACACAGAGTAATTCTGAACTTGAATATAAACCAGTATTTAAATCAAGTAACTTTTTTGAGAGTCTAGCATATTCATATAAAGAGTAAAAAAAATTATGCAGACAGATAAAGCTGTTACATTAACGATACTGTGGTACCAAGACACTCCTCTCTTTGTACAGTCAAATGACATCACTTTCACTATAAATAAAATACCTCTAGTAAAACAAACTAACTAAACCTTTTAGGTGAATCTGCTCCACTCAATATGCTTCAACTATTATCACCAGCCATAAAATGTCTTATACAGTTTTGAAATCGAGCATATTTATCTAAGATTTGCCACCATAAAAATAAAGGTATTTAAAAAAATACCACAGTTCACTACTAAATTTATGGAACATTAATGACAAATTCCCTGGTGACAAGATGCATGGATTTTTAAAACCACTTCAAAATTTAAATTAACTGAAGAAGTGCCAGGGAGATTTTAATATGCTTAGATTACAGAAAGTCAAGCCAATATTAAAATGGCTTACCATCTTGTTTAACCATGAGAAGACCCTGTACAATATTACTCCAGACAAACATCCTAACAAATATTCTGAGTTTTGTCCAAAGTGATAAAATAAAATGAAATTAATGATCTGAAAACACATCTAAACAGTGTAAGATTTATAATGATTGATTGCTTTTACATATGTGCAGAGAATTTGAGTGGTCAAGACTCCATGACAAGAAAAAAAAACAAATGTGTAACATTGTCCTTGTATTGGCTGGGACAGAGTTAATTTTCTTTCTAGTAGCTGGTATAGTGTTCTGCCTTGGATTCAGTATGAGAAGAATGTTGATAACACACGGATGTTTTCAGTTGTTGCTAAGTGGTGTTTAGACTAAGTCAAGGATTTTTCAGCTTCTCATGCTCAGTCAGCAAGAAGGCTGGAGGGGCACAAGGAGTTGGGAGGGGACACAGCCGGGACAGCTGACCCAAACTGGCCAAAGGGGTATTCCATACCATGTGATGTCATGCCCAGTATGTAAACTGGGGGAAGTGGGGCTGGCAGGAATCACCAGTTGGGAACTAACTGGGCATTGGTCAGGGGGTGGCAAGCAATTGTATCGTGCATCACTTGTATATTCCAATTCTTTTATTATTATTGTCATTTTAATATTGTTATTATTATCATTATTAGTTTCTTCCTTTCTGTTCTATTAAACTGTTCTTATCTCAACCCATGAGTTTTACTTTTTTTTTTTTCCCCAATTCTCTCCCCCATCCCACTGGGGGCGGGGGGGGGGAGTGAGCAGCTGTGTGGTGCTTAGTTGCTGGCTGGGGTTAAACCACAACACACTTAATCACGCTAACAAAAATGCTTATGAGCTGTGAAAAGAAAATATTCAGAATTACAAAAGAAAAATATGTTGCTCTTTTCTTAAAAAACAATAGTGCCTCATGGTGTAAGATAAAACTGCTTCCAATGTGTATAAATACACGTATGTAAGAAAACACTTACACAATTCCAAAGCTAGTCACAACTCAGTATTCCCACCTCACAGTCCTGGATAGCAAGTTTCTTAAGCTCCTTCTAACACAGAAGAGTTGGACCTGTTTCATTTGCTTATCTCCACTTTGAAAACATAATGTATTTACCCCTATTTAAAAACCATCCTTGGTTAAATTAATCTGGTTACATTAAGCCTCCCAAGTTCCTCCTGCTTCTCTCACAAAAGCCATGTGCCTTCCTCAATTTTCTTTGTTCCCTCAAGCTTGTTTACTGCTACATAAATAATTCTGAGAAAATTACTGCTGAATTATCCTCTTCTGTTACTAGGAATAATAACAAACAGGTCACTTGAGATCTGAGGTTAATGAAAAGTTCTCTCAACTCTCAAGTCCAGCTAAGATACAACTGTAATCTTCAAATTCTCAACATACACAAGAGGCATCTATATTTACTGATTCTTAGCTATTAATTGGGGACTTAAAGGAAGCAGTAACATTCCTGCAGGGACAAGCACTACCACTGCTATTCGAGATGAAATTCATGTAACTTCCAACTTTTATGAACAAATTACATTCAGTTATTGGTAGGGGAAAGGTAGTCCTGCAGCAAAAGATGTTCCAGATTTTTTTAAAACCGACACTACCAGGGGCTTGAGGCATTTTTGGAAAGGTTCAACCACCGCTGCAGAGACAATCATTCTCAGAACCAATCCGTCACAGGACTTCTCTTTTTGCGAGAGACTTCTTTGATCAGTTATGAAAAACAGGCAGTTTTGTGTCATGTTTCTCATCTGTGGACCACAGTGAGCCCATATTACCACCTCTGACCTTTAAATTGATAGAGATGTCTTTCTTTTCTTCCAGAAATGTTTTGCTTGCTTACTACCTTTCTCTTGTACATGCTTTCCACAAGCTTATCTCCTTGGAAGGTCAGTTGCAATTCTGCAAGAAGCAAGCCTTGCAAAACCCTGCAACAATAGTCAGCCTTCTACAGTAAGAAGGGAAAACTGCAATTCTAGATGAGTACAGAGAAGCACTCCTGCTCAGCTGGTTTAAACCTAATGTAAGAAGGAATAAAGGTATATACAGTCAAAGCACTCAAAGTTTTTTCACCCCTTCAGAAAGAGCACAAATTTGCTACTTAAAATGTAAACTTTGTTCAGAAATCTGCAGAGCTGTTATCAAGTCTAACTTTTCTTTAAAAACTGGGAATTGACATCTTTACTATTTGCTCATGTAACTTTCATAAAAACTTTATTCTTCTACAACTCTTCAATTCTACCTGGATAAACTTAATCCTCCTATACCCAGGGTTCATCAACTGCTTTTACATTCATCTGTGAAGACCATCTGAAATGGGCAAGACCGGGAAGAGTCCTGTTATTAAACAAGAATTTTCATTCCAGAATCTCTGGATTAGGCAGTCTAGCTCTCCTTTGGAAAACTGTTTAGCACTCAGAGTTTGGTTTTGTTTCTGACTATTGCTTGTATTTTTAGTAGTCATAAAGGAAAGAGGATGTTCTTTCAGGAAATCCTCAGGTTTCATGTCAAGGATCTGTAAACAGTTTGAGTGGAATAGCACTTTCAAGGTTTTATGTAATTAATATTCTTCACTTTGGAAACTACTGTTGCAGAGAAACTGTCCGAAGTGAAAATCAGTGCAAGATCTCTTCCGCCTCCAATTCCAACAGATCCAAAACACTTACAAAAAGTCCCTCTGACATGGAAGGTTCAGCAACACAAGTTCAGAGGGAAAGGTTTTCCATACCTTTGTTTCAGTAAGAATTTATAAAGAATAACTCCGTGACCTTTTACACACACTTGAATGTTATGTATCCAATAAGACTGTTTAATGTTTTGCCCACATTAGTCTACAACGAAGGCTTTTCCTTCAAGTTGTGTAGTCTACATACATCTTGATTTTACAAAGCCACGGGGATACCCTGGCTATTGCAGTGGTCCCCATTCCTGCAGCTCCAAAACATCAGACTTTAATCATATACAGCCACCACAGTTAGGGACACACCTGTATCAGCATTACATTACTCTGATTTTCAGCAACCCTTGTAATACTTTGTCAAATGATATTTAAAAAACAGAGATTGAAAGTTCCGTAACTAAGGGTCTGGGTTGATCTTTGCCAGCACTCATACGCCCGCACATCCCACACTCACTCCAGGCGCTGGCACCAGACACAGGGGCCTCTGAACACCGGTCCCACTCCAGCGGCCAGCACTTGGTTTCACTCACTCCAGTCTCTCCAGTCACAGGCACCGCAGACCCTGTGACCTGTAATCCCACTCCGGTTGCTGGCACTTAAGTCCATTCAGTCCAGTCTCTCCATTTGCTGGCACCACAGACAGACAGGCCCTCCAACTCATGGTCCAACTCCAGTTGCTGGCCCTCTGCTCCCCCTTCACACCCATGTGCACAGAATAGGGAGTCCCTCACCTAGGAAATGAGTTAAAAAGGAATTTAATAAGATAATACAGACTGGACTGATCAGGTGCAAGGCACGACAGACAAGCATACTGACCAGCAAATTATTTACAAGTGACTGGCCTTTTATATCCCCTAAATACCCCTGTTTTCCCATACATGTTCCTCCTCAAATCACTTAAATCACTCCCTTTCTCAATCTTTGGTTCAGCTCCAAAGCATGCCATAATAAATCCAGTGCAATCCCAAAATGCTCCTTCCCTGCAGCCCACAGTGTGCCCCATACCCCAGGGCAGGACCCCTCTCAGTCTAAAAGCTGCTCCAGCCTTGACTCATCCTGATGGGTCTCACACCTGGATAATGGGGCTGAGGCTTTCTGGGAGAGCATCTCTTCCTTCAAGTCCTTAATCTGTGTTCCTTGACTGCCTTTGTGGCTCTGTGCTCCTCTGGGCTTGTGGAGATGGGCCTTGGATGGGCTGATGGCTCCTGTGATGGGCCTGTAGTAGCCAGGGCAGGGTATTATTTGGGCTCCCCCTCTTGCACTATCTCTCTGTGCTCCTCCGCGGGGCTGCAGCTGAGCTTTTATCACATCACCTAAAAAAAAGGAGGCACAGCTATGCTAAAAGGAGATGTTAATTAAAACATTCTTGCAACTTTATCAACTAACTCATAACACAGATTTCCACATGGCATCAGATCAAAAACTCATCCAAAATTACAAGAATTAGAAGTATGTCTATCTTTTTAAAGCAAAAGCTAGGCTCCAAATATTACCTTTAAAAAAGGTGATTATGATACAGTATAGTTTCACATGATAACTTTCCTAATGTAAATTAGCTTTTTGCCTATGTCCAATTAATTAAAAAAAACCAAAATCTCAGTCTCTATTCTAGCTCATACAGTATTTTGGGAATCATATTAAATCATCAAAAGTTAATTTCTCTTATCCTGTCAATTTAACTTTCAAAACAAGGTCAGCCTTATTTAAAGTCTGCTGAACTGGAAAAACCTGATTTTATTACCTTTCTGAATTCACGTACAAGAAATAGAGAAGGTCATCCCAAATAGTACTAGTTATTAAAACAAACTTTGGACAATGGCCAAATGTAAGCCACTTAAGTGCAGCTCTAAAAGCATTAGAAACCATCATCTTTCAAAGTGCAATATATGATCAGAATTATTCTAGGCATTCTGTCCCTCAAAGCAGCGACAGAGATACTAACTTGCTGTTTCAGCAGAATAGGAAGTGATTTTCTTTGTACGCTTGACACAATACTTTGAAAGCAACATCTTTTATAAGCATCCTCCTGTTATTCTAAATAGAGTGCCAGAAAAAAATTCAGATTGTTGAAAATACACTGAGTGTGTCTACAGCAGCATTTTAGTTCAGATCGAGCATGGTAGTACAATTCAGAAATACTCAGTCTCTAAAAGAATATCACTATAGATTTGTAATCAGTTAAGAATCAGGTAATGTGAAAGAATATTAACTTTAGAAAAAAAATACATTTTCTCGTCACTATTTTGGCAAGAAGTGCTGCACTACTCCTGTCAGTTTTCATATCTTTGCACATTTGGCTTCCTAGAGAAAATATATTGCAGTTAATATAAATATCAGAAGATAATTTTCTAACAATCAGATACTGGACTATAAGAACAAATTCTCCTAATATTTTATTATTTACATTACCACTACAGTTTCCCCAAGACAGTCTGAAAGTAAGAATTAAAAGCAAGGCATAGCATGCAAGACCATAGCTAGTAAGCAAGAATAACTCTCTTTCAACAGCTGTAATTGCAAAGTCACACTGTATACAGACATCTATACTACTACCGTCACAGTGACACAGACATACTGAAACTCCTTTTGAACAATAACCAAGACCACCACATTCTCTTTTAAAGCATTGTAAAAGCACTTCCAAAATGCGTTAACCTAAGTCCTTTCTTCAGTATTCCCTAGACAGACTAACAACGAGAGTCTGCATTTGCTAACAGATGCAAAGTACATCAGAATTTATGTCAATACACAACTGGAGCAAAACTCTACAAGTAGGTTTATGGATAAATATGGCAGCAGACAAAAGGTGTCTGAGTTGTATATTTTGCATAGATGCAAAGCAAGGTTGTAAACAAAACTTAATCACCTTGGGTATTCTTTCACCAATAAAAAGTTGGGAATTCACAACAGGAGGAATACCTGGGAGTTCAAGATACCTGGCAAGAACAGATTGAACAGGTTCATACTTGACCCAGCTTTGCACAGATGGTTGGACTAGATGACCTCCAGTGGTCCCTTGCATCCTGAGTTATCCTATGATCCCATGAAATTTAGATACAAGGTTAGAAAAAGGCTTTTACTGAACTGCATATTTTAATTGATACTTGCCTTTTTGTTTACAAACAAATATTCTGTTTCAAGAAGCTAGTTTTGTGAAGTTGTAATTAGATCTTAACCAAAAGTTTCCAAAGGGAAAAGTTACCACTAAAATCAAATGCTAGTTGAACCAAAATTATCCCAAGTGAGAGAAAATCATAGATAAGAGATCCAAAAGAAGAGAACAACACAGCTTTGCCATCCAAGAAAGGCAATTGAAGGGGTATGTAGTAGAAAGATCACAAAATGATCTAAAGTGGAACCTACACTGCAATCATTTAGAAAATTTAAAATGGTATAGGTAAAAATCCAAACCACCTACTACTGTATTTTTATTGCCTTAGATATGATCACCTGGACATCAATACCACCAATTCACCTTAAACAGTAAGACTGTTTAGCATGCAATTCCTTTTATGTCACTGACACTTCTAAAGCTGGTCTTTATGTACTGGCTGGAGCACCAGTACATAAAAAAATCTGATGTCATCTGCATTCCACCAAGGGTGGAGGCAGACAAACACTTTCTCAAAATGAGTTCCCAAGAAATCCACATTTCATAAAACCAAAACATCCTGTTTCTATAAACAGAATTGTCAAGCAATCCATTCTAGAATGGATACTCAAGGAGAAATTCTTAATTAAAAAGTGACTTTTCCTGTATTTGATTTAAAACCGTCTTCAACATCAGAAATAACCTTCATTTTTATGTCCCTAATTCATATAGCAGAACACCAAAGAAGACACAAGTGTAAAACTATTGCAAGGAAAAAAAAAAACTTTGATATCTTCAAAAAAGTACCATCAGAAGCTAAAACTTATATAAATCACATTCTATAATTTCATATTAATATACTGTCTACTAGAAGAGCCTTTTTCATTTGTTCATACTGGAACATCAGTCATTTTGATTTGGCTATAGAGTGTGAACCTGACATCTACTGAGAGAAACTGAACAGTATCCTCAAGGAAGTCATTAAGCACCTCATATGAGAACATTTTTAGATATATCTCTTCACAACCCAATATATCAGTCAAGATTTTTGAGACTTTCCCCCCTAGAATACAAAGCCATTGCTGACAAAATCTGCAACCTGCCATCTTGCAACGTTCACTACAGCAATGTAAGATATTAGCATTCTACCTTCCCTAGAACAGGGGCTGCAGGTGGAACCACGTGCCAGCTTCTCAACACCACAATTCAGAGCCTGTCCTGTTAGTTTAAATCCACCTTCATCACCACTTAGCCTGGTCACCCTAGTTAGATAGGCAGTACCTTTCAGTAAGAAGCTAGATGGACAACTGCAGTAGCATCTTAAATTAGAGTAAAAGGAAATACCCCTCATTAATCAAAGCTCTTAGTTTATTAAAGACAAAGGTAAAAAAATAAATTTATAAACAACTGCAGAAGAGTGAATGTCTGATATAGTGGAACAGCTGATCTAGTAGTTAAAGAAAAAAAGAACAAATGACCAGAAGTTGAAGCTAAAATACAAAACAGTATGTGTAATTTCTTTTATTTATTTCCAAAGGAAATATATAACTAATCATACTATTATCACTGGTGTACTTTAAAATCGAGGCAGTACACGAGCCATGAATTTCTGATCTAGATACAAAGACTCAGGGAAATTTATCGCCAGTATTACGCAGAGGGTCAAACTGTACCAACATAAAAGTCTCTTTTAGTATTAAGACATATCAATTATTCCATGGTTCAACAAGTACAGTCCACTAGCCCCAGAATGAAAACAGCAGCATGAAATAAGGTGAGATACATCTGGTAAAGAATGACAGAAGTGACTAAATATTCTTGAAGTATTAGAGAAATTTCTCTAAAAGAAAGCAGCTTCTGCTAATGAAACAAAAAACCTTAACAGCTTATTGCTTCTAACATTTTCTTTTTTGTAACCATGCTTCCCATGGATTTAATTACATTATTCCACAGGAAAGACATAGAATGGTTATGCTCACATAACCCTAATAACTTAACTGTAATACTTGCCAATAAAGTAACGTTTTAATATTATTAATGATTATTATTAATCATAATAGTTACCAATAAAGTAATATATTTCTCCCTATGTCCCAACTTCTTTCACAGATCTTGACTGGCCTATCCTCAGGCTATACCTATTTCATGCATCAAGGAAGGACATAATTTTTTTTTTCATGTTTCTATATAATGCATTTAATATATTTAATACACATGCAATGACATAATGTAAACGGACTAAGACTGAGCACAAAAGTTACCTGGGTTTTTTTCCAAGCCGAATCAATTACAAGCTGAGGAATACCTTCTAACTGCAAATATTTTTATTTTTCTATGATAAGAACGTTGAGAAATAAGATAGCTTTGTTAGAGACAAGGAAGGAACATTTTTTAGAGGCAGTCTGATTCCTTCAAATACTGTTAACTAAGAAGGTGGTTTATCTTCAGTAAGTACCATATCAAAAATAATTTTTACAAATAGCAAACATTCTATAAAACTACTTGGCTAGAGGCTGTTAAAAGTAAGAAATGTAAACAGCTTAGACTAGCTAGCCATCAAAACATGAAATAAAAGATTCTGGTTTAGAGGGACAGCTGTATTTAGGACAACTGGCAAGGTTTCTGATTAGTCCAGCTAAGTAAAATTCAACCTTTCTGCAGATTGAGCCCAGGTATCCTACTGAAGCTGAACTTTCTTTTTCATAAATGGTTTAGAACAAAAGCATTTGCATTTTAGAAACAGTAATTTTGGAGGCAGATAGCTCTCAAACATTAGCACTGATACAGAATTAATAGTCTTTGCAGAGTCATTCACTAGTCTGGCAATCTCAAATTTGTGTGATCACAAAGTTGATCAGAAGTAATTTTATTTGGGCCATATTTCCAGACTACTGTGTTAACAAAGCCTTACACTGCAAATTTAGAACACAAAAAACCAATTCTGATTTCTCAGGAGATTTTAGAATAAGTGTTTTATGGATATTTATGAGCGCTGTCTAGAGCAACACAGATTCTCATGCAGAATTTGTCCATGCTGACTTCACCCACAAAAAAATCGATATAATTGTATTTTTATACAAATTCTAGTCAGAAAAGCTTTCCTTTCCTGCAGCACCATGCATTATTCCCACTTGTTCCAATAAAAAATTGTGGGAAAAAGCTAACAGATTTGGGAGGGATGTAGAGGGAAGCAATATCCAGCCTTTTCATACCTTTTATTGGTGTTAAGATTTTTCAGATTTAAATAGTTAGCCTCTCATCATTCTCCTGACTATTCCAAACTCCTGGTTATGTAATCATCCAAACTATTCAGAAATCGTTCAGAAGCCTACATTTATTACAAGCACACATTCGCATGTAGGACCTGGTGTACTTGTTTCTTGGCAGGGGGACGACAGTGTGTGTTTGTTTTGTTGGGTTTTTTTCACTTTTAAAGGTAAATCCCACTATACTGGATAGAAACATAATGAAACTTCACGGACTTGTTCTATTCCCCACATGTATAGTCTCAACTGCAATGCTCGTGCTTCACTATTCCCATAGCAATACCATGATTTATTTCTTCATTTTAGAGCCTTTCCCCATAGAGGCTACACCTTACACTCATTCTTACTTTCCTTTAATGAGTACTTGTACAAAAGCCTCTTTTTTTTCAGGCTACCATTGCTTCATAGATAAACACGGCTTAAATTTTTCTGATAAACTGAATGTTGGAAGGATAGCATGGCCACATTTCCCACAGCTTAACATCTAAGTGCATAACTAAAATGCTTCAGTGAGACTACCAATTACTGTAGTTATGTTACTACCGCACAGAACTGTTCAACACCAAACTGAGCTATAAGATTCCAGAAGCCATTTTTAGCCTTGGGCACTAGGCCAAAAATAACCTTTTCAGTTCTCTAGGAAGACAAATGTACAAAGATATGAAAACTGACAGGAGTAGTGCAGCACTTCTCGCCAAAATACTGATTTATTTATTTTCCTAAAGTTAATATTCTTTCACATTACCTGATTCTTAACTGATTACAAATCTATAGTGATATTCTTTTAGAGACTGAGTATTTCTGCATCGTACTACCACGCTTCTGTGCCAGATGCCACTATAAAGTGAGCTCTTCAATCCTGCATTGTGTTAATACGTTTAAAATCCCAGGATTTAAGACCATAATGAAAAGATTCAAGGTCTACATCTTCACTACTATCCCAACGTCCTCCAGAGCAAAGCTTCACTTCAAATGCCTCAACATTCATTCTTCAAGATATCTTACACCATCTTGATTGAGATGTAAAAATAAAAGCCAGAGAACCAAAGCTGGATTGCTTTCACTTTTGTCCTTGATCTGTTCTGAGATCTGGATTAAGCCATTCAAAATTTCTGTTCCTCAGTTTTTCCCACCTGTAAAACCAGGGATAACCTGCATCATTATAGAACAATGAAATAATTCACTGAGAAGAGCAAAGTTTGCAAGGTAATTTTTAACGGAAATATAGAACAAGGTCTATGCTAGGACCAACTAAAACTAGAAATCACCTTTTAAAGTCATTATATTAACACTCAATATAATTAATGAAAGGCTTTTAAATTAATCAAAACACAACAAATTTAAAAGACTACTTTCTCTACCCTTAGAAGCTCCTGACTCGTTGGCTGAATGTCAAAGTTACACACAGCACACTTTAACATAGCAGTATTAGCTGTAATACCACAATACAAAACGATATACCAAGAGAGTGGCTGTCTTATCTCTAAATTCCCTTACAAAAATTTTAGCAAATTGAAGTTACTGGATATTTTATAGTAGCTCATCTTTTCATTCAAATCATAAGATCCATACCACATGCACCAAAGATTTTCTTTGAAGAGCGTGCCATAGATCATCTTCACTTTCCATGTTGAATTTGAGTAAGCACATCGAAAAAAAAAAGAGGGCAGTTCCAAAGATGGGGAAGAAATGTGCCAATTTTTTTTGAAGAAAAAGCAGCAATTTCAGACTCAGCAGCCTCTTTCATCCCCCCAAAAATTCATCAGAAAAATAACAGATGAAACTACACTGTCAAACTAACATGATAGTTCTCCATCAAATTTGAAAGTTCAGATAGAGAATGGAAACATCCATTATAATACACCTGTAAGTCAGTAAAGCACTCCATTAGTTTCCACACATTTTGACTAAGAAACTACACCATCTGCTCATGAGAGAGTAAAAAAAATAATCAAGAACTACACACAATGACAAAGTACGTTGATGTTGTACACAAACTAGGTACCGGTACTGATAGGTCTTAAAATAAGACAAAGTATGGAAACATAAAACTTTTTAGACGGACCCCACAAACAAATTCTTGGTCACACATCTTTCTTCAAAAACAATACTAAGCAGGGGAAAATACCATGTCTGGTAAAACTTGCAAGTGACAGGATGCATACGAGTGAGGAAAAAAACCAAGTCACTAACACAAAGCAATCTGAACTGGCTGGTAAACAAAACACAGGCAAAGAGTAGGCATTCAGCCAGCCTGAAATTCAAATCTTGGAACAGGGTTCTCAGGCAAAACTTACCCAGTAGGGAAATGACATTGTACACAGTGGAAGGCAAAAAGACAGTTTTCTTGAACTGGGATGAACTCCAAAAAAAATTAAAAATAAACCCTAGCAACACAACATACAAGCATGGGAAACCTGGGTTTAAGTTTCTCCCCTTAACCAATCACAGCTGCTGTTTCATAACTAGGACATCTTCCCCCAGCTCCAACTGCTGAGAAGGCTCCTTTCACCTTTGACCAGAAACCCCATCCCAGAAATCTTCATCACTGTCTGTATTTCTTCATTATGTAACATGAATGACATTACGTTCTCCCTCCTTCCCCACCGAATAAACAGACAGCTTTGTTGTTACTACACTTGCCATGCCTTAAAAAGACTGAATTGAATGAATTCAGCTAGGCCTCGCTAGTCTCAAAATACAGTAATATGTCAATGGTACGACCTGTCAAGTACTCAATAGTTTTACCCCCTATTTCTCCCGTCACTACATTTATAAATAGTTAAAAGTTCAAACAGTAAAAATAAAAAGTCATTTTAGAGACAATTTCGCTTGCCATGGTAGCAATTTCACTACTTTTAAATTCTCTGACACAAGGGTCTTACTATACATGAACTGTTGTATTTGTATTTTTGCTATCTTGCCTTACTTCCTGTAAACCTTATCCAAGGGTGTATTCTGTTCCACTTCTTTCCTTGGATTAATCTCTGATTCCATTTTCTTTTCCTATCGCATTTCTTGCCCATTTTCCAAAACTTCTCCATCAGTTCCAGTGATAACCAGCTTATCTTTGCACACACATTTTATGAACCTGTTTCTTTCTGTTCACCAAACAACAGATCCAACTTGTCATTCATGCCATTCTCTTCACATTTAAAGGTGGAGGGGGTTTTATTTCTCATCTGATTTTCTTCATTTTTACTTTTTGCATGTCTAATGTAGTGCTACAAAGGAGCGATGCCACTGCAAAAAACGCAACCAAAGATGCAGACTTAAGATGTTAAAAAAACCTGACATGTCTGTATACACACAATAAATCAAAGTGAAACTGTCATTTGTAGTTACTTTGCTTGTTTTGAAATTTACTGCTTTATATTATAATCTACATTATAAAGAAATCAAGGCACATGCCATGTTTAAATATACTTCCAAGATACTTTTTGCTGAATTTAGTTTCTTTAATTCAAAAAATTATTTACCTTAAAACCTCCACCCCCATATTAATGCCAGTTGTCCCAGCAGTGTCTCCTACCAGAAAGAAGTACTTACAGGGCTGTATGAGTAGAAAACACCTAACTAGTCTATACAGTTAAATCCAAAAACTAGAAATTAAATCTGTTACCAATCCTGCATTTTACAGCACTGCAGTTTTGGAAGGAAATAAAAGTTCTGTTTTTAAAACAGGTGTCCCAAGCCTACCTTGATATTGGCAACATCCACTTCAAAAAGGAAGGATTATCAAGGAAAGTGCAGAAACAATTGTAGGGAGACACAAAACATTTATAATGTTTACAACATTTGCAATTTATATATGCAAGCAGTTGGTGTATTTCAATAAATTAACTTATTGAAAAACAGAAAAGGTAACAGACAGCAAGTATCTTTTGACGTATTTTCCTATTTGTTCAGTACAAATAATTCCCCCCACTCTACAAAGAGTATTTCCAAACCAAGAAGAAGAAAACCACCTGTACAAACAATTACTGCAACTTGTACCAAGGAATAAAATCACCCAGCTACAGAAAACTGACATAAAAACCTTATCCATTCAGCAGCACAGGTCACTGTTAACATGGTGCTCAGCTGTTTTGCTCTTGTTCTGCTTCTCATAAAGATCAATTCAAGAACTCTGTTCTGATATTCAAAACCTCCAGCTGTTTCCAGTAACTTCTGTAACCATACCTAGAAGAGCTACCTCACACTGGCATCATGAAATTATCAGCTAGCTTTTAACTAAAGGAGTCAGAATTCCCGCAAGCTCAGCTGAACATGAAACTTTTCATGCAGCTTCAAAAGTGAGCGCAAACCTCAGGCTCCAAATTAAATGCAAAACTAACCCTCATTTGGCTCTGCCAAAGATCATCGTCTCACTCGCAAGTTTTGCCTTTTTTTTTTTCTTTAAAAATATTTCTCCTGTGGACTGGGATAGAAGGACGAAAGACTGTTATTGTTATTTCTATTTTTAAATAGTTAGGAGGTTTACAGATATTATGGTGTTCTGCACCATACAAGGAAAGAAAGGGATAAAAAGGCAAGCTGGCCAGCAAGACACCCTTGGGGGAAAGAGGCTGGGGAGAAGCGTTAGAATTTTAGAACTGAACTCCTCCCACAAAGACATATCTACCCACAAATTAAGGAGAAAGTAATTAATCCTCCAGAAGCTTAACTCCTCAGTACCTTTCCAAAGAACTACTCTGATGTATGCATTATACCTTGCAAAATATGGTCAGCAGAGAGCAGTCAGAAGTCAGGAGACGTAACACCCATTTCCACTTTTGACAGTGATCTGCATACTGAATACAGTGGTAACATTTCTGGCTCTTTCAGTTTTACACATGGGACAACAATAAATGGGTACCCTATTTTCATCACTCTGGTCTCAAAAGAACACGTTAAGGATACCTCTCCGGTTTCAGAAGTGCCATTTAAATTATATTGATTTTAATTGTGAATTAGGGATTTAACCAGCTTGGGAACTTTCACAAATCAGGTAGATGGTTACTAACAGAGACAGCAAGAACACAATCAACAGAATGAACAGTCTTGTGTCCTGAGGAAGTTACTCATACTTCAGAATGGTCATTTCAATACGCAAAACATCACTCCCTCCATCTTGGTTGCTCTTACAACTCTGTAAGCAGCAAAAATGTCACTGGCTTTTCCTTCTGCAGGCAAATGGATGCTAAGCTTCCCAAACTTAAATTCAACAGTTAATCTTTTAAAGTATGAATTTTAAACTATTATTTGTAGCATAAAGCCTGTAAATGTCAGGTATATTAGAGTCAAATAATTTTCTCCATGTTTATCTGCGTTCACAAAATTCTAATCATCAGTGTTAATGTAACTGCTCAAGAAATCCATTTTTTGTCACTTTTACGGGTATCAGAAAAGTATCCCAAGCCATTACACTCAACCAAGAATATACAGCTCACCTCCCTGCTTGTAATCCTTTCCCTTCTTCCACTTCCACCACTTCATGTATTTTCACTCAGTGCTTCATAAATTTTCACGCACTTTGTATGACACTTCTACCTTCAAATAGTATCTTCTTTCTATCCGTTTTCTTGTTTAAACCTGTATTACATTGGCATTTGCCCCCTTCCTCTTCCAAGTCACAGTTCTACTGGGCAAATATTCATTCTACTTTGTCATAGCCAATTCTACCCTGATCTCTTCCCCTCACAAAAATATTTAGTGTTTTCAAAACTCTAAGTATAGTTACTGTATTAAGATTCACACTGTCTCTCCTGTTTTACAGATGCCTAAACCAAGATCTCTCTTGTGCCAAGGAAACAAAAGAAACAGACCAGAGGAAGGAAGAAAAGGAGGCTCACAAATCACATAGGGATATTTGGCTTCTACCTCCCACAAGGCCTGTGATCACATGCGAATGGATCTTCAAAAACAAAGTTGTTCAGCTAGAAACATTTGAAAAGGCACCTGTAGCACCTTTACTACCATAATAGCACTTTTGGAGCTCTGAGTCAAGTCTTTTCCAAGGCAGATGGGCCAAGGGCACACAAAGTGACAACATTTCTACAAAAGCAATCAGTTTTCATCCATTTACATGCACAGCATGGCCAAACATGGCTCTGGCAATTCTAGGTTGAGCTGTTTAAAAATCAGCCACCCTAAATTGGAAGTTAACTTTAAGGGTAAAGGTTCAATAAACTCCTGAGTTTATTCCTGCTGAAGTTGAAAGATCTCACCCTCCCTCTTATCAGGTGATTTCTAGTCTGCTACCTCTCCTGACTTAGTCCTTGCACTAGCTTTGAAGCTCCTCTACAAACAAAGCAAGCTAGGCAAAAAAGAAACAAACAAACAAAAAAAACCACCGCACTCGGGAAGGAGACTGCCACACGCACACACTCACACACACACACACAGAGTCAGTGGTAGAAAGCCATTAATCTGCTCAAACCACATTCTGAAACAGCAACCAGGCAATTGAGCACTCCTAATTTGTTTCATGCAACAAAAGGCACTCTGAGCTAATTCACTTTATTTTGTGCTGAGAAGAGCCTAACAGCACCTGCAAAGTCACTGACTGCATTTCAGCTATGGGGCATAAATCTCCAGACAAAAGAGGTAACTTTCAAAAGCACAACTGACTAGACTTCATATAGCAAAAGAACTAATAGACTCTTTTCAACAGCAGTCAATAGTCTTGCTGTTTATATGATCCAGAAGCAAGGACATACTCAGACTTGGGGAAGAAAAAGAAAAAAAAAAAAGACCAAAGGGCTTTCAAGGGTATTCTGCAGTTGTAAGTTGCTAAGCATGTCTACACTTCTAAAATAAAATCATTTAATTTGATAAAGCTCTTTCACAAAGCACTGCTTATCAGATAAAAAAGAACCTAGAATATGTTAATACAGAGATGTCCAGACAGACCACATTATGAAGTTACAGTCTGAAATTGCATTTATACTGTTGGACACGTAATAATGAACACAAAATGAACTTATCTTCATTTTTTAGCCTTGATACAAAGACACATTCTATAGTAATCTCAAAAAAGTTACATCCCATAAGTTTTGGCTGCAGGGCAATATTCAATTCATCTGTGAGAATAAACAAGCATACTTCCTCCTCTCTCCCTCTCCTAACACTTAGGATATTATTTGTGTGAGAGAGAGTAAGTAAGGTTAGAAATATTCAAATAAACACAGGAAGGCTGTAGGAAGGGACTGACTATTGAACATAAAGAAGAAACCAGAGTTTTATTCTTTTTTTTTTTCAGATTTATAATTAAAGATGTTATTTTTATTGATGTGAGTTTGGATAAAATGGGCAAAATGAAAGGTTCTCAAGAAGCCTCATCGAAAAAACCCACAATGTAATAAAAATTTGAATTCAAGATGATGAATTATAAGCTACTCAAAGCAGTAATTATCAGAGAGAATTCTTAAAAGGAGAGGGGCATATCAAATCTCTTTTCTTCCCTAGTGATCAAATAATAACCAAATTCTAACAAAGAGTCCATTTGGCAGTCATTTTTGGTTTATGAAAGCATGCAGTAGCACAAACTAGTCTGTATCTGTGACATCCTTCCCAGTACAACCTGCATCTCTAAGTGGAACCAACTGCACATCTACTGCTATAATTAGAAGAATTCCCAGAAGTGAAGGAAGAATTACATTAATGGAGGAGTTGGAGAAAATCAGTGAGAATGAATTATGGCAATCTAATATACACAGTTGTTCATTTTTTAAAAAAATGGTAAATAAGAATTATTTTTTTTTGTTATTAGCAAAGAGGACTGAAAAGCACGTATTTCACCTGAACCAATATCAATACCCAAAACAAGAAATAAATTTTTTGGAAAGACAAACAGAAAGACCTTCTAGCTGTTGGGTACAAACAAATGCATTCCTGAACTTAACCATGATGGAAGACAACTTGTAAATTTGTTATTGTTTTTTTCCTTTACATGATCCCACAGGAAGCACTTAGATGCCAAAATTCAAGCTAAAGTGCCCCAAAACCTAAAATTAAAACCCTACAGGTTCTCCAAAAGCTGTTCAGGTGCTACTGGGATTTTTGGACCACCTTGAAAACAATTCTGTAGTTATACAGTCCGAAGAACTACTTCAAAGATGCTGCCAGGCAGGCTAAGATGTCTTCAGCACAGCAATGTCTGAAGAGCACAGTCCATTTATAAACATTTTAAAAAAACAGCAGGTAGGAAGGAGTTCTTTTGTCTAGTGAGCATTCTAAAGTACAAAAAATAAACACATATTCTTTCCAGAATTTCACACTCTCAAACTAGCACTCAAATACTTCAATTTGTATTTCTTTTCAAACAATCTAACACCTGATTAAAAAAAATATTTGCTTCTCTCCCACATGATCATAAGCAGCAGCAAGTAGTCCTTCCTTGTGTGCTTAACTCACACAGTAGAAACGGATGAAACAGGTATTCACCAGAACAGGTTGAGAGGATCTGTCTTTAGAAATACAGAAAAAGCCTACAGAAAGAGGTTGAAGTGATACAGGCAGCCATGGTTACACATTTAAGCAACAGCTTTGGGGCTTTTTCTTCCTCTCTTATAAACTAACATGCTTCCAGCATTCCCAGTGGTTTTGAGGAATATAATTGCATACTATTACTTAAGAACTATGTGATTACTGTGCCACTGTCTTCTGCATAACCCAGCCTGTAATAAAAGTGATAAGAATAGCATTTATTATTTTGAAATGGTTTTTGCAATGCACCCACACTGATGTGGTTTAAAACATCTGACTAAACTCAAGATACTTTACGTAGAGGTTTTATTTTCTTCTAACAGTACTGCACACCATGCAAACTCCCTTCTGTGTGCAAAGATACTGTCTGAAAGTTCATCTGACCGGGTCACTCAGCTCTTTAGCAAAACTTTCAAAGGCTGAGGAGGAAATGTCCTATCATGTCTCTATAAGCAAGATGTATTCAACACAAAGAAAACTCACAGAAGAAAAAGCATACCAAGAAGCTGCACAAATAGAAAGTGACAAGTATAGTTAAGCCTCTACAGTTACTATGGAATGCAACTGCAGTTAAGAAAAGTCAAACCATTCAGTACCAGCTATTAAAGGCAACCTACAGCCCTTTCATAAGTGTATTAATTGCCTCACAAAAGCTGATGTCTAACTTCAGGAAAAAAAAATAAATGCACAAACAGAGAATATAAAGTTTAACACCTCTGTCTTCCTCAGACCTACCTAAAGCACTCAGAACTTTTCTAGAAAACAAGCTTGATAATATTTTATTTGAGAGTAGCTGTAGACCATAATTTTCTGAATCCAAAAATACTGTCAGTATCTAGTGCTAAAATACTGTCAAGATGCAGACATCGTTTCAGTTTTCTGGAAATCCCCTGCTCCTCAGACCTCTAAACTCAATCCCCCAGACTAGTCTTCTCTAAATCAAGGACTGTCTTTATTTTTCAGCGAGACCAGCCCTCTTTAGCAAAAAAGCTTTAAGAGTGAAAGGCTACCCCTACCCCAAACATCAACGTTTCAGAGACATGTCAGCACATAAAAGTCACTCATTGCAAGGACATATTCCAAGTAGTACAAGAAAGTAGTGTTTTTATACTGTGCACGTTTATGGAGAGGAAGCGAGAGAAAATTCCCATCAACAGTTTGCCCCAAGAGCTTCAGAAATCTGGGCTTAGGCCAAGAAGCTCTTCTGTTTATATATTCTACTTATGTAATGTAACAAGTGAAAAGGAACACAGATTTTTTGGAAATGTATCAACTTAGGACTTAACTCACAAGGCAAACAATTCCCATTAAACAGTTACAACATGTGGTTACAAACAAAAACATAAAGTAACTATAGATTAACACATGGTACTCCCAAAAAGGGACAATGAAAAAAGGGCTGCTGTTGTTACAAGGTTGAGACACGGTCTGCTCTATACTGCTGTTTATACCAAACAAAAAGGGAATGAAAATCCCATCCTACATTTAATATCATATTGAATGTCTTCTATGCAAACTCTGACAAAAGCACATTAACGCTTGAAGGCAAAGACTACTTTTTTCCTGAGTTCTCCTCTGAATAGAAAACTTCCTAGAACGAGTAAGCACGTAACAAGCATATACTACCTATACGCACAACACAGCTCATGCTTATACAGAACATACTTACACAACATACAAACACTAACATGTAATCACTGCCCATCAAAGAATTTTTTTCCAGTACATAATTTTGTTTTCCAACAGTTTGGATCAGTATCAGGTCAAACCAAACAAGCTAACTTTCTGGATTTCCAAACTACTTATCTCATGGCATGTCTTCATTAGACTACAACTTTAAAAAAAGAAAATAGATAAGACATCTTGCTTGGGGAGACAAGCTGAAAGTCATTCTTCTAACTACATACAGTTCCACTATCATGCCTTATCCCTTTCACTATCACATCTGTTACTGAGTCAGTTAATGGTTAACACAGCAATTCATGCTACCAATTCATGGTAGTTTCATTCATCAAGTTTCCTTAATATTTCTCTTTTACTGATATGATGATATAGGTGTTCAAACGGAACACTGCGAAATCCATTCAGCAACAGCGAACAAGTGACAGAGCTAATAACAATTACATATGACGCCTACCACACATCTGAGACATTACTCTGTTCCTTACAGCTGGGATAGATACAAGTACGCAGTCAGCACATATAGGAAGGCATAAATACCCTCATGTGCAGGAGCAGTTGAGAATTTTGGTTCATGTTATCACATGTTTGCATGCAGGTATAGCACCTGCTGTTTTGTGGGACAAGAACAAGTGACTACATGTCTGCTCCATTGCTGTAACACAACTATCTTCAGCAGGCAAATGGGGACACAAAAGGGCACGCGGAGGCGGTACACTAAAGATCTTAGGAATACGCTAATATGTTCTTCTAGTGCGGGTTTGTACTGTTCTACCTAGTGATGCTATCTAAAGAACAGACTACATTCCAACCCCTGGCACAAATACGGGCAGGAAAACAGATATGACCCTTTGTGGGGGTCTGCCTCCTTAGGTGAGAAACAAGTGTGCCTTTTTTCACGTTGGAAGGAGGGTGTGAGGGCAAGGTAAATGCAAACTGGATACACCTCCCCTCACCGCTCCTGCCTGCAGGGTTGTCAGGCCTGTCCCCTCTGCAGATTTACATAATGATGGTGTCCCCCAGTGTAGAATACGCACAGTGCCTGCAAAGACGGATTTCTCTCCACATTTGCCTTGGGAGACAGCGTTACATACAGAGCTGGAACTACGGCTACATGACTGTAAGGATACAAGGGTGGATGTCAACCCCAGTGTCAGACAAGTGGCATTTGTGAAAGGTAGCACGCTCTCTGGGGTAGCTGCAGCGCAAAAGCCTTCCTACGGACGTGCCTCCATCTGCGGTGTGCAAATAGGCACACGAGTGAGATACAGACAGGCATCCCCTCCGTGCCAGGTGGGTCCAACCTACACGCAGCGGGAGTGAAGGAGCAGGTATCCCACCTGGCAAGCGTAATTCCTCACAAAACCGATCCAAAGGTGGGCTGGCTGCCACCTCGAACCTCAGCGGCCAGGGAAGGGTGGCAGAGAGATGCACATTCCCCAGAGAGGGGGGGGAAGAAGACAGGTGCGAGCAAGAATCCACAAAAGAATCCACACGCGCTCCCCCGGCTTGCCAGGGGAGAGCCAGCTCTTCCTCACCAAATGCGGAGCGAGGGGAGGGAGAGGAGGGTGTGCAGTGATCCAGCCATATGGGAGCAAACACCTACCTCATACACGAAGGGGGGGGGGGGGATAAAGAGAGCATAGGGTCCACGGAGAGCTGGGAAGCAGGCTCGGTTTCCTTGTGGAGACGGGCCCACGGGAGGAGGAATGAATGCCTCAGGAGGTGGAGGGAAAGGGTGGAAAGCGGGTGTTCTCCTCACAGGGAGCTTGGGGGGGCAACTAGGATGCCAGAGGGAGCGGAGAGGGGGGTGGAAGGTGGGTGTCC
>NW_010973333.1:3129419-3174947 GCF_000737465.1 Haliaeetus leucocephalus
TCATTTGAAAATTAAAAGCTTGCAGCGGCTCTTCTGAACGAGGCCCTGGGGAGCATCTGCCCTGCAGAACGCTTTTCTGGGGCTGGCTTCTCCCGCAGGGGCTGGTTCGCGGGTGCGCGCGGCCCCTGGGGACGGCCTGCCAAAAAAACCCAGACCCTCGAAGGTGTCGCTTGGAGTGACAAAGCAAGCCCGGGAACGATGATCGGTTCCGTTTTCAATGGAATAACCTTTCTGAGGGGGCGAGGGTGTTGGGTTCGGTTTATTTCCCCCACCTTTTCTGCAGCTTTGCAAAGCCGAGCCCAGGAGTGGGAGAGGAGTGAGGCCTCACGTTTCCACTGGGTTTACAGAGTTCAAACCTAAAAAAGGACTTGTACATCCTCACCCATGACCTGTATCTTACAGGCCGTTACATTTCACTCAGTTACCCTGTGTTGTCACCAATGGCTGACATTAAACCACAGCCTTCCCGGCTCCAGGAAGTTCAACCACCGAGCGCTACACGGCCAAGGAAGACGGAATCGCCACAAGGAAATAACTGTCGGTTTCTGAAAAACAGGAGAGATCACAGCAAGTTTAGCAGTCACAGTGAGAAACAGAACTGGTTAAAAGGGAGAAAGGACGTTAGAGGCAGATCTTTTCACGTGACAGTACCATAATATCCATTAAAGACTTGTTCGTTATGATGAAGATACGCTCTCAATATCAGCATTTTTCATTTAAGTTTTATATGCCTTGTGTCACTGCAGAAGTGTTGAAGGCAGCGCAGCAGCGGTTTTAAAGAGGCTGCCTTACATTAAGGAAAGAGCTGTAAGGTCAGATGGGTAGGAGGGGGATTATTTTACTGTAAGTACATTTATACTGCACCTAAAACGCAGGCCCTGAGCTTAAACTGCAGTCCAAACTCCCCTCACACCTACAATTGCCAGTTCTTCATGTTTGATGCGGAGATCTTGGGTTTTGGCATGACGAATTCAGTGTCCTACCGGTTCAATAAAATTTTGGGTGCAATTCTTGACACCATTCCTTTGAACAGCCCCTAGCCAAATAGAAATCAGCAGTTACCCCAACAACAGTTGTGCCTAGATATCACGTTGCTTTTAACAAAGCTCGTTGGTGGGTTATTAAGGTAGTATTTCCCACAAATTTCCACTAGTCACAGCATGGTTTGGATTTGTTAAAAGGCTTACTTCCAGCTTGCATGCAATCTTTGCATTGCTGCTGGAAAGCATAAAGAAACAGATGAATGGCTACATCTCCTCATCAATTTAAAGAAAAGAGTTGATGAACAGTAGTTCAAGTTGTGTAAACTGTGAATAGGAGCAACTGCTAGGCTTCCCCTATAATAGGAATTTTTTTAAATGCAAGTTTAATGAACTAGGTACTACTTCTTTTACACTTAGAGAAGTCTGAAGTATCGTAGGTTTTATAACTCAGTAAATGACTTTGCACAGGACATTTCCAGTGTATTAAATTACCCAACATCACGGAACTTTATTTTGAAACTAGTAATATGCGACTAAACATTCAGACAGCATATCCGCAGAATACATCTTCCAGCATCAGCTCTTTACAGTCACGTAGCCTTTTGGTGAGGTTTGGTAAGTTTTCTCACCAGTGGGACACCATGTTCCTTCCTCCTCCACTTCTGGTAAGACAATATTATTTCTAGTGCTGATTTTGATAAAAACAAAAAGGGTTTTTTGCTCTTTGTTGTCTTCACACTGTACCGCTAACCCTGGGATTTGATTCACAGCATCTCGCGTAGCGGAGACGAGCAGCAATAGCTTTCTCAGCCTCATGTGAAGGATAACTCATCCTCCTTTGCAGGAGGCACCCGCGGTGACGAGGAGCCATGAGGGTCCCCTGCTCACAGGCAGGGACAGCGTGCCCAAATTGTTGGGCTTGCACGAAGGGCCCATGGCTGGCAGAGGCAGACGAGTCAGCACAGCGTTCCCCCTAAAGACACCCAACATCAGGACAGCTAAGGTATAGAGACGCTGCAGCTACCCTGGTACCTGGTCTAGCAGGGGTTAAAGATGTAGGTTCCCCCTTACAGCAATGCAAGGGCAATAATTGGGAAGCAAGCCTGTTTCAAACTGCTTTTTGATCTGAATGGCTGAGGTGCAATGCGGGCATGACCTGCGCTTATCAGATACTGTGTAGAAACTCCTGGAAGAAGCACTTTGAAGGCTGCTAAGGTTATCAAGGTCATGGAGCAAAAAAATATATCGCGCTGAAGCTGCGTTGCCTTAACTTTCTCTCTTCTCTGCCTGAGCACTGTGCCAGATCTAACTCCGTTCCTATAGATACAAAGGATTAGAAATCGGCAACACTACAGAAAAAGAAAAGATCAATCACAGCGGCACCAGTTTCCTGTCCATGCAGATGTATATAAAAGGTCACGTTCCATATATTGACTCTGGTCGGATCACAAAGTGGGCACAGCCTGGCACGGCAGCTAAGCTGGGCTAGTGGCGATCTGTCATTGCAAGCAGCCCTTCCACTCCTTGCCCCCAGCTATGTGATCTCCCCAGTTCCTATGTGACAGTATTTTCATTTGTCTGACTCTTCAATGAGACCTAAAGCAGCTTAAAAACTAACTCTAGAAGGAAAAGAAAACAGTGGATGCTCTTCAGCAAGCAGACACACATGTAGCAGAGGAGAGAAGGAATGCAGAAGGAAAACTTATGGATCTAGCAGCAGGAAAAGATTGCAGAGGTGACTGTTCTGCAAATTGGGTCACACGTAATGGCTGCGACAAGAAAAATCCTCTCAGAGATGTACAGAAAGTACCATAGCTGAGGGAGACCACGAGCCTTAGAGCCTCAGAGTGAATTTCTAAATTGGCAGAAAAGAGGCAAATAACAAGGCCCACGTGGCTCGTGAACATCAGAGTCGGGCGAGGGTTTATGTGCGGGTGCCTCACAAGGTAGCGTGTGACCTCGGTGTGGAGTACCTGTCCTGTACTAGACCCAGGGATTTCACGGCGTGGAGCGGGAGAGCTTCACTTTACTTCAACATACAGACGTCTACCTCATGCTCCGTGTGCTCTAAGACAATCCTGACGAGGCAATAGCATGGAGTAGCTCAAACACAGTCAAGGTACGCCAAAGCTTTCTTCACGTGAATATCCCGGGCAGACAAGCTGTCTCGTGCGGAGAGAGAAACGACACACAAACACTAAGTCAAATACCAAATGGAAAGCGGGCATCGCTCAACTTGCAAGGCTCCCTCCATTCGGTGCTACACAAACCAGCTGTCACAACTCAGAAAGGCCACGTTATACATCCCTGGTAGCATGACCGTAACGGCACCAGGACAAAGAAAATTATTAGAAAAATCCCAAGAGAAAAAAAACATGCAGACTGAAGCTTCAGGTGGCACAGATTAAAAGATGCTCCTTTCAATTAAAGCACGGATTCCCGAACCTGCTCACAGCCTGCCTAAGACAAGCGGTTCGTAGCAGAGCGAGTAGCCTACGCAGAGCAGACAATCCAGCAAAGCTGGTGAAGAGCGTTTGAAGGGTGGGGAAGCTGTATCAGGAAAGAGCTCAGAAAAATCCATCTATAAAGCACTTGCCTCACAGAATACTCAGGGGAAAAAACGGGGGGGGAAAGAAGAGAGCAATTAATTGATAGGAGGCAGGAGATGAGGAGAAGCTTATATATAAAAAGCAGGAGCTCGGAAGGTAGGTAAGCATCATGGTCACTGCTCAGAAGACACGCAAGGTTCATCCTCGCATAGATCCGAGCACATTCGCTACGTAAGAGGACAGAATTATTTAATTGCTACAGACAAAGAAGCACTTCTTGGCCCCAGCGACTGGCCATGGCAAGCACTGGGAGCTCAGGAAAGCATCTGCCTCGCTGTGTCCGGAGACCCAGCGGGTGGGCAGGCTCAAAACACACGCTGGGTGATGGCTGGGGGGGGTCAACCGCTGCAAGATCGATCCCGAACGGCACCATACCAAAAAAGTATTCAAACCTAGATGTGTCAGCAAGGCTCGCTGTCATGGTAGTGATGCTGCTGTACGGCCACGGATGCAACAGGAGAGAAACTGCAAGAGATCATGATGAAAAGCTCATCTCTCAGCTAAGAGGTCATGAAAATAGAGCTAAGGGTAACCTAAAACCAAACCTGAAACACTTGACCTGACTAAACATTTAAAGGCAACATAGTGACATGCCCATACCTGAAATATTAATTTACTTCAAAGACTATTAGCAGTTGTAAACTGGCAGACTTTCTTCCAAGTTTCTCAGATGACCTTGAAACATGCAATGTGATAGAGTGGTAACTGTGTCCACGCTTTACCTTGAATCTACTGCTGAAATACAGCTTCAGCAGAGATTCAGGAGATTGTAACTGGGATGGGACCCTTGCTCTTCACATGAGAAGAGCCGGTAGGCGTTTGCACCACGGTCAATAGAAAAAAGACATACCTAAGGTGGGAAAGGAATGTCTTGCAGGAGTTTGCCTTTGTGAAAATTTGAAACAGCATCTGGTAGGGGAAGAAGCCATCAGAGTAAGGAATAACCTGTCCTCTAATAAAAATAGAGGAGGCAAGTGGTTATTGTCACCAGCCATGAGACAGCATTTACAGAGAGACACTGCTGGCAGTCCCACAATGCCTCCAGTGTAGGCTGTTGAAATACTACAGTTTATACATCTGTTGCAAAAAAAGTATGCAAACCTGATTTCCTACCCGCAGCAGACTATTAGCACAGACACATGGACTTGAAACAGAAATACAGAGTCCTCAGTCTATTGCAAAATCCAGAAAATGCAAGTAGAAGGCATCAGCCAAGCAGCTGAACGCTGGTTTCTAGGTGGAGCACACAAGGCAAAGATTTTGTAAGAAGACCCATGTTCATGTTTATGGAAAAGACAGCAGGTAAAATGCTTCATATCCCTGTTAAGAACAGCAAAACCACTGGAGAACTACTGCCTGGTAAGCCGTTGTGATACATAAGGAGAAAGTGAAGGCCTAAAAGTCAAAAGCAGCAGTGGAAATGAAAGAACAGCTCTACCTGAACGCAAGCCTAAATATTTTCCCTGCAAACCACACAAACCACCTCTCTGGTATAAACAAGTTCTTGAGACGCCTGGGAACTCGGTAAGAGCCATGAACCAGCACCAGCCTGGTGGTTGCAAACTGCTCACCTGACTTGAGTCAGGTAACTAATTTTAGTTGACCAGAGCTCTGTTTATGCCTTTTCCCCACTCAGTCCAACCATGTTGCTGATACCAGTCGACTGGCAGCAGTAAGTGTGAAGGTAAAATCGCAAAGAGGGTCTTCAGATACTTGCCACTGGGAAAAAAAAGCATGCATACCATTCCTGAATGGGGAATTGTACCCAAGAACATGTTAATAACCAGATATAATGCTTTGATAATGCACCCAAATATGGATCCCTGCAACCACCAGCACCTTTTTACCCAGAAAGTATTTCACCCCTACGGGGTATCTTTGCTTTCCAATATGTGTCCAGGCCCACTGAAGCAAGGGTTATTTGCAATAACAGCACCAGCAGAATAAAGCTTTTATTAGCAAACAGTAACCTCCTCCTCGGATGTCCTAACAGCACCCAAACGTCAGCAAGGATGCCAATATACAACGTTTTGTTGGAAAGCAAGTTACATGGACCCTCAGTTTTAATCATTTAATTTCAGACACTTTTCGTGGCAGTGAAGCTGTATGTGTTACAGATAGACAAGTTTTGGCCCATGGGGCAATGTTTCCTCACACAGCCAAGAGAAGTGCTGGACTAGGAAGGGGATGCCCAGTACACTCCGTATTTCAAGAAATATGGGCTGTATGACTTTTGCAAAGAAAATGCATGTCTAAGAGCAGCTTTCACTTCTTTTCTAGTCCATTCATGATGCTAGAGCAGCTGATAGTGCCTTGCAGGTCCTGGGGTGCTCAAAAATAACTTAAATCCAGATTTGCCCTTTGCCTGCTATGCTGCAAGTACTATAGGACAGCTCTTGAAAAAGAGCAGCAGAGAGTCAAGATCAAAGTTTACGATCTAAGTGTCCTCACCCCTTCCATAAAGATCAAGGCATTCAGCAGTTTGTTTTAAACATCCCAACAACAATAATTTTGACATAACTACCAAGAAACATAGCACTTGCTGGTTTATTTGAGAGAAGAACAAAGACTCGGCGTGTTTCATCATAAGCCACTAACACATCTACAATAACTATAATAACTCTATACCAATTAAGCTTATAAGCAATATTTTAGAGGCATTTTACTCCCAGTTAGCTACAGAATGCACCACTTGGTTTAGAGCAGCCTTATCTTCTCCAAGCACATAACAAAGCCTCCATCCTGTGAACAGTCGCTTAACATTAGTTCCCAGCTCATGAACTGGGTCACCGGAGACCAGCACGGGGTGGGCTGGGATGCAGAGGGTGAGATCCCTGAGATGCAAAGGGGATGCTGAGGGGGGGAACCTGAGAAGAGGAGATGAGAACTGCTCTTCCAGGTGTGGCTTTGCTACTCCACCTGCATTAGAAAGCACTTCCCAGCAGCGTATCGCAGGCTCGCAGCATCTGGGAGGTGAGCAGGATCCTCACAGAGCAGACTCCCGCTGCCTTCCAGTGAGCTCCGGGTCCTGCAATTGCAAGATGGGGTTGTGAACCTTCCACCACTCCAAAACCTCATGTGCTAAGTACCACTGACCAGCAGCAACAGGAGCCGGGTGGCAGCCGCAGGCAGGACCAGTGCTCAGATGAACCCTGCTAGAAAGGTCGCACTCTTCTCTGCAGCCTCCCTCCAAACCCCATCACGCTCCTCGTCCCTGTCCCTTTCCAAACCACACCATTACATGAGAGCATCTCAGTCTTCGCCAAAGAAGATACTTGTAAGAACCAAAGTAACCGCTTGTTGTTTAGGGCAAGTGCCTCCTATTTTTATTAAAGAAAAAAATGCTGGAGATCCCCATCAAACGAAGATGTCATTGCGCTACTCTGTGCAAGAACACAGCCACTGGCCGGAATCTCTTGCATTGTAAGTATCAAACCGTATTTCATACACACAGGCTTGGATGTTTGGCAACCGAGTGCATACGGTGAAGTAAAAGGCATAATATCAAGGAACACAATGGCAATAATAGATTCCTCTTGGGAAGAAACAGCACGCAGTGTTCCTAGTAAGGCTGACGGCAGGAGACAGCTCGAAAATTGATGTTGACGTGGGGTAAGTCCAGGTTCTCGCAGTGCTGGGCAGGCAGCGCTCCTCCCTTTATCTCCTCCTCTTCCTCCAGATAAACACCGTCGGACCGGGCGACGCACCCCCAGCAGGATCGCTTTCCTTCCCACTGGCAGGCGGAGTTACAGCCTGCTCTTGGGCACGGCAAAATAAAGGCGATCCAGTCAGCCGCAGAGTTTCACACCCTGCGTGCAATGGCAGGTGCCCAGGGGTGGGTGCTCTGACCGATTTCTCACAACAGTTTGGCTCCTGGGAGGTGCTGGGAGGTCGTCCCTTGCCGCAGAAGCTGATGGGACGAAGGGTGCTCGCCTTTCCGCAGAATCCATCCGTAAGGGCGCACGTCCTTACGTTCTCAACGTGCATCCATTGAAGGACACCAACCTGAATGTCCTTCTCTGTTCTCCCCCGGGTTCGTTTGAGCCATCTCCCTCACCTCGTGCCTTCAAGTGCTTCCTTAGAGTTAATGCCTCACACTCCATTTTTAACAATAGGAGCCGAACACTGAAACGGCAGAGCGAAGTGAAGCGTACATGGAGAGAAAGGGAAGGAACAGCAATTTTCTACCCATCCCCCATCTGTGAAATGTATATCTCCGTTAATAAGTAAGACACGGAGCAGCCTGTACAGCCTACGGTACGTGTAGCACTCAGAACAGGGATGTTTCTTCCATGTGTTGCCTATAGATGTGAAAACACTGCTATTACTAAAACACCCAAGCAGTAATGCAGATTACTAGTCCTCAGAGATTCTAATAAATGAAAGAGAAACAGCAGAAGTCCCTGAGAAAAACCTTTGGGGGATTTTGCTAACTTTTCCCTGAATTCATTTGGGCATATAGATGGCAAGGGTATGTCCTTTATCTGCTTCATGGGAGCCTAGCGAGCTGTTTAGAAAGGATTAAAAGAGCTAGCAAACAAAGTGAAACAAATGGTCTTAATACTCTGAAGAAAAGAAAAAGTAAGAAAGAAAGTGCTGGTCAGGGAAAGCATTCAAGCCCTTGCATGACAGGTAGGCAGGGGATAGAGAATATTTTTACAGGAAAAACTGGAAATAGAAATTAGAGTTTGCAACCGTACTTTACTGATTTTTTTTCGCCCCCAACAATTCCGCATTCTCCACGCTTGCAAAGAAGCAATTGTTTTTCCGACATATTAAGCTGTGAAATTGTTAGGGTGATTGCAACCATAATGCACATACCTTCAGCTTTGGCGAAATTCCCCTCTCTGTAATTACAGTCCACATCAGTGAGGCACGTTTTGTCCTGAAGTCAGAAATCACCCTTCTTTGTGTACAGACAACACAGCTCAAGCTCACACAAACCAGCAGCAAGCTCTTCACACCTTTCATCTATGGCCACTTAGTTGGTCTTTCGGGCCAGCAAGTCCTACTGCAGCAGCATCTCTTACGTGACAAATCATGCGGATGCTGCAGCATCGGAGATTTTGGTCCACTCCACCAGCGGGTTTGGCTCCTACGGGGCAAACTTCTACCTGTTGGACCTCCTCGGACCGCCGTCGTGCGGGTGATTTCGGTCACCACTGTGTTAAAATTGGGATTCAGGGAGGGGAAAAAATACATGGAAAACTTATAAAATGCCTTTCCCGAGCTGTGTTGGAGGTACTTATTTACATACGCTAGGCACTTACTCACAGCAGCACTGCACCTTTCAATCACAGCATCTCCAAATTACCTAGTGCGTCACATACGGACGGACTTTGGTCAGGCCATGGATATTTAACGAGATAAGTGAAGAAGACTGACTTCAAGACAAGCCTATATTTAAAGGCTAATTGCCAGGTGCGCCTCACACTTGCAACATATCTGCAATAAAAACTCTGAAAATTGGCTAGTGCTCATGTTTTTAACAGAACACCATCCAGTATTAAGTCAAAAGTCTTAATAAACCTAAATTTATTACAGTACTTTTATGAGCTGACTATATAAATTCCTCAAGTGTGGAATCAGGCTTGCTTTACAATAACTCATTTTCATTAATCTATATTGATGGGTAATAATTATATTTGTAGGTGTCAGTTCCTTTGAAGCCCCATGTCGTTTTTCTGTCGTTTTGCCTACAAGGGATGTCAGGCTAACAAGCCTTTAATTAGTGCCTCGTCACACCCTCTGAATTCTGGCACAGACTCGGTATTTTCCTAGTCTTCTGGAATTTATTTCCAATTCCAAGGTGTTTTCTGAACATCTTTAATTGCTGATGCTTTGAAAGTTGTGTATGACTCTGCTAGGATGCAAGCACAAACCCTGCTCTATTCTGAATAAAAAATATTTTTAATATTTCTGCCTGTTCTGCATCACTGATACCCGTTTTGCCTGCTGTTTCTAGTTATGGACCTAAAACGTTGCCATTGTGCCTAATAATTGAATGGTTTCATATTACCCTTGGCTGTCATTTGCAGATTTTCTTCTGAAATCTTTACTTACCTATTTTCAATACTTAATAATTTCTTACTTATATGGGTTGTTCTTTTTTGTTCACTATAGAAATTATGACTTTTCAACAGCTGATTTCTTTCTGCCACTGAATCATGACTGACGTTTAGTCCCTCCTTGACAAAGGGGGAAATCTGACATTTTTCCATCTAAATAAACTTCTCTGAAATAAATTCCCATATTTATTTTCATTTTTCTACCTATTATTTTACCTTGCATACACTTTTCTCATAATTTACCCCTGCTTCAGGAATTTAATTTTCAGGGTAACCAATATACATACACTATTGGTGGCTACTGCACAGTGCTTGCCCATATTGAACGTAATCAGATCATGATCATTGGCCCTGAGGCAACCGAAGCTTTCCAGTAGAGCCATTAATTCTTTTTTATGAACAGCGACTGTAACATAAAGCCCGAGCCAACAGCTAAATTAAAGTCACAGAGATTATATTAACTCCAGAAGTTCCTACCTTTTGAATATCTGATTTTGCAACAAAACCCCACGCTCTTCTAAAATAATGTTATGGGGAGGAGGTAGGAGAGCAGAGAAATTGTTTCTCTATTTTTCCTTTTTTAAAAACCCTAAAATACTCATTCCTTGCCCCCTGATTCTGCCCTCACTGGGCAGGGTCAGCACGAGGGCAGAGATCTGTAGGACGTGGCGGAGCGTTTGGCAGATGATCGTCTTCTCAGTGGCCCCGTCCTAGAGAGGACAGGCAAGAGCCGACACTATCCGTGGACCGTTCAAAGTCTATGGCCCCTCTCGAGGATTTCCCCTGGGCTTTTTAGGGGATTGCATGGGAGTGGCCACACGTTTTCCTCCCCAGCCCTTCTCAAATTTGACTTTTTCTGCTCCCAGCCCCTTCTTTTCCCATTCCTGGCTCCTCATCCAGTCCCAGCCTCCTACATTTTCTTGCCCAGCCCAAATCTCCCCTCCTTTCCCCATTCCCCCCTTCCTCTGTCCTTGTCCAAAATTGCTCACACGTCTCCAAGCTCTAGCTCCGATCTTTCCTATATTTAAACCAAACAAATTCTCTCTCCTCGCTACCACCAGCCAGAAAAAGAGGGACATGGAGAGGCCAGGAAAAAAATGGACCCAAGGCCATGGTAGCCCAGAGTTGCAATTACACAGTCCAGAAGGAAGGACGTCCAGCTCAGACAGACTCTCCAAGGTATTTAGCTCACAGCTGCGGCAGAGAACTACAAAGCATGTGCTAACTGCATTTTTTTTCCCTAAAAGGTCTATAACTTGGCCATATTTGGGTTCATTTTTCTGGAGATACAAAATATACAAAAGTCGTCTACTGGTAGTTTCGTGTCCCTCCTATAAAGCATGGGGGTTAGCTAGAGCTTCCAAATGAAAGACAGAAATTAACATCATCAAAACAATACATATTTTCTAGCCACATTCTTGGAAGTGACTGAACTGTTTTATTTATGCACTTAAATTTCAGCTAAATGAGCAGATGCCCAGCAGGGCAATTCTTATTCCCAATTGTTACCATTTGGCAAAGTTATAAGCAACACAGAACGGGAGCTCATCATGGAAAGCATTGGATGAACAACAATAGACAGTGCCACCACTAATACAAATATTTTTATTTTTAGATTTCCTATAAAATCTTTATTAAGTATGCAAAGGATTGTTTGACTTCTATTTTCCACTGCATTTACATGGACATTTGACTGAAAGCTCTGGGGAATCGATGAGAGCTAATAGCACCAATAAAGTCCAAACCAACTGCTGAGATGAATACAAGCTGAGGAGCTTTTGGAGGCAGCTTTATTATATCAGATAGGATGTTATGAAATGGAACTTACTGATTTAAAAATACTTAAAGGAAAGATAAAATGCACCAAAAAGCTATGGGAAGTAAAAACTCAGTACCTTTTAGTTGAGTTTCTATATCACTCCCCGCTATGGTAACCAAGAATCTATTTTTAATGCATATAAGAAAATGAATAATGAGAATACTATAAGGTTATGAACAAAAATGGCAAACAGGGGATAGGAAATAAGAGAAACTTGTAGAAATTGTCAACTTGGGACAAAGCATTGTATCCTAAGACTTATATTAAAATAGTTACACAGATGGACAGAAATCCAGCAGTGAGAAGAAAAGAAGGGATGGGAAGTTCACTTTCTATGTTCCAGTAATCACCAAATAATAAGAGCATTAAGTCGCAGCAGATGTGCATCAATACAGTTCTCTTACGTGCTCAAGTGCATCGGAGCTGGGTCCTTCCAGCCAGCTGAGAATTGCACCAGTTATGGCCAAGTGCAGCCCTGGCCCCATTTTGTGCAAGCTGAGCACAAGGGGCTTTTTTTTTTTTTTTCCAGTTGCAGATCTCCTCTTTCCCAAATCCTAAACAACAGCAGTAACAAAAAACACATGCAATGTCACTGATTCTTCTGTCTGTCTCTTTGGAAACGCTTTTTACTTCTTTTAAACCTTTTCTCCACTTAGAAGCTCAGTTACGTTTCCAGAAGAGCAAAGGTTCTTTTAGCAGATTCTTTCAGTATGAAAATCTGAAAGTGGGCTATTGATCAAGCTGTCTGCTGTATTTTTGCCTGAAAATGGCTGGATAAACTCATGTAAGAGAAATCCACCAACAGTTAGGAAATAAATATTTATTTTAAAAAGGCTATTATGGATGTAATATACAAAACCTTCCCTCTCAGGAAGTCCCTGAGTTGGAAATAGCCAGAAGATTATTGACAAGAAATATCATTTCTGTTTGCCCTGTTCTTACATTCTCTGCCAAGCGTCTACTGACAGACATCGGTGGAGATGGGACAGTGACCTAGATGGACCTGAGGTCTAACCTAGTAAAGCCAAGTCTTATGTTCTGATGGAAATATCAGAAGAATCTATCGCTGAACAGCAACCTTGCAGCAAGGGTCTCTCTGCTCATCAGATAGCAGCAGCGAACTGCGAGCCTCCTGATTCAGCCTTGTCATTGCATGTCCAAAGCACCTTGGTCTCCTAAGCAAGGAATTGTAACGGTTTCGGGGATATTTGCCAGTATTTCCACTATGTTTTACTGGGGATTGGAGTAAAGGTTGCTTCCACTGTTTGGGTTGTTGTTGGTGGTGGTTTTGTCTAACACCATATCCCACAGGGCTCTCTGTTTCTTCCCACCATCTGAACCACCCATTCATATATAGATCTAGACTGGCTGTTCAAAAGTACCAGGTTCTGTGTGTGTCACTGTGCCTCCCTTGTAAAATTACTTCCTAAATGAAATAGAAACCCAGGGCTAGAGCTGAAGCATCTTCTCGGGCAGCCACACTCTCAGGAATACTTACCAGTTTCCTCTTGTCCTGATTTTACTTACTATATTTATCTACCTTAGGAATTCAGCTACCTTTTTGCCTTTACCCCACACCATAATATTTGAGTTCTTGATAACAAGCCAGTGAGGATAGGAAGTCTCATTTTATATACAGGAATCTGCAAGAGCAAGACCAAGATACTGTAGTGGGAGGCTTTAAGCAGGAATTAGGCAATCATTTTTGTATTTTGTTCTCTGTCCTGAAATGACTTGCCCAAAGACACAGAATAAGAGGCAGAACCCAGCTCTGGGATGTCCCATCCTAACCTCATAGCGACCAGGTTCCCTTAAAGCATATGCAGTGTGCGATGTCTTGACACCGCATTTCCCCGTAGACTGACGGTGTTTGAGAGCGCTCGGCTTCAGGAACCTTTGGGAAGAAACCTCTTGCGAAAGAGCGGCGATTCATCAAAACCAAAATCTTGTCCTTGAGAAAGAAAAAAAGGAGGGTGACAAGAAGAAAAGTTACAATTCAGACTGCTTCGGAATAGCTGGACCAAAGCGGTCGAATAACGCAGCTTGGGACAACAGTCGGGACTCTACTGTGCTTGAGTTAGAAGCAAGAGATTGAGCCCTATCTCCCACATCACCGGTGAGAAGATGCCCTGTGTTGATGAGCATCTTCTATTGATGTAGTTATGTTAGAAAGCAAATTCTCTCCTTCATGGAAGGAGAAAGCTCTTCCCTGCCCAACTCTACCGCGGCCGCTCGGTAGGATCCGCAAATCCCGCTCAAGGATCAAAGTCATTTGGCTTGGGCTGGCTGCTGCCGTAGCGGGGTGATTGCAGGTACCTAAGCTATTCTTAGCACTTCAGCACTACTATTCAAGGTCAGTTCGGTGGATCTGCATTGCACTTATTGCTCTGAATGCAGGGTAGGCATATGCTCCAAAAGTGGGTCATAGCGAGATGATGCAAGCTAAATCAGACAGCAATTATGTTCAGGATCTGATCTGTTGCACTAAGACTCTCAGTGCGCTTTGACACTTAAAATGAGAATCTTTAAGCACAAATAGGAGGCATTCAAGTATAATAGCAAAGACTGTGCAGTACTAGTTCAAAGAGATTCATGCTTTATGTAGTCCCAGAGCAATTATTTTTAGGTAAAACTTTAGGAAACCATTCAATCTGCAGCTATTAGCAAAGGGCAAATGCCTAGTTTGAAAAAAAGTAACGATAACTGGGGACAAGTCTGTAGCAACACCCTGTTTTGCCAAACGTGTCTATACAGATCAGTCCCCTTGCAGAGCTTACCAGGACCGCAAGACAACCCCTGGTATCAGGTGCGGCTCTTCCACTACTTGGCTACCCCAGAGACGCAAGGACGTGATAGTCCACAACATCCCTCCCTGCAGTGACAACTCCTTTCTCATGACATTTCCACCTCCAGAGATCCAGAGGCAGGCGACGTCCCAGTCATCCCAGCAGCGTGGACGTCCGTGAGCTGGACACCTTCTGCAGAAGAGCGAGGTCGGAGAGAAGGACTTTTCACACAGCAGAACTGCAGGGCACAGTTTCCAGCATACAAGCAGGGAGACATCTAAAGACAGCAGTTTAGCTCTAAGTCATTGCTGCCAAAACACACGGAAACAACGTTTAACATTTGTATTTCCATAATATGTAATTCCACTGTCTGGGCCTTTTATCAGTAATGTAGATTATGAATACAGATAGATTCAGAACAATAGAAATGTGAGCCCGGGTACTGATAATCTCTTGTTAATTTTTAACAGAGACAGCAACACAGTATTTAATTCCTCAATGAAAATGACTCAGAACCCATTTGTTTCCAATGAGGCAGTTTAAAAGCTGTAATAGAAATAGATGTTCTGATGTTCAGCATCTTGCAAAAGCTGGATTATGCGCATGCTTGGTTATAGCTGAATGCATTAGAATTTGAAAATGATGGCAGAAATTTGGCAATTTAAAAGCAGTCATCTTCTATCATCCTTTGGATGCTTGGACGTATATATTTTTAATTAGTGCTGTTACTGCAGTTATGAGGTGTGACTGATTAGGCTCTTCTTTACACATTACTACTGATAAAAATTTCCTTAAAGTACTAGCTGTCAGGTATTTTGAGAAAAATACCTGTTTTTTGTTTACCTCCAGTGGAAATGTGAGGTAGACACAAGCAAGAAAGAGAGAAAAGAATGTCAGTGCTGTTGTTGGCCAGAATCAACAATACTGCTTCCATCTCTGAGACCTAGAACATCATTTCTATCTTCCTGTCTATTCAAAAGATAACAGTGGTTCAATAACCCTCATTAACAAAGAATGCAATTCCTTTATTTTTTGTACAGCAGCCTGTAGGATGGGGAAAGGCCATAAAAGGGTTATTTTTATTATTGCTCAGCACATTTTTCAAGGTCCAAGACAGCCATAAACTTGCTTTTTGTGATGATCTCCATATTGCACAAAAAGATTAGCTTGAAACTTAAGCTCAAGGCATTCCAGAAGAAATAGTTTCAGTAGTTCATGGATCTTCGAAACCTTAAGTGTAGCAAACATGCAAGGCACATAAAATACCTCCCCGCTAGGATCAGATGCAAGCAGTAAAGAGCTCTAAGGAAGGAAATTATAAATTTAAAGAGAACTAAAGGGCTTAGTCATGAAGTAGAAATTTTGGTGAGGTTCCACTACAATATAACGCATCTGTGGAAAATTTGCCACACACCACATGAATCAAGTCCCGCCAGAAAGGAGCAGAGCAGCTTCAAGTCCTCCTGTCTCCCTGCATCTTGCAGTTGCATGCAGCTCCCTCATTTTTTACCTTTCTTACGCCGGTACGGTATGCCGTACGTCTCCGACGCGTGACAACAGATGGGTGCTTTATCGCATTTTGAGCATCGTAATGCAAGTCAACTGTAAGGAAAGCAGGGTGCTCTGCCCGCTGTGGGGCTGAGCCGTGGTGCACGTCCTACCCTCTGGGGATTAGGGTGGTCAGGGCGGCGATCAAGGCAGGACCTACAGGATTGAGAAGCAAATATGATGTTCTTGAGAGGCAGGGTCCTGTCCACCTTCAGCTTTACAGTAGTTATTGGAGGGCTCTAGCAATACTAGGGGTGGCTGGAGTTTCAATGGTGTTTTCCCTAATCGTTCTTCCCAGGTATTCCTCATCTACAGCCTCTGAGGGCTTGTTTGATAGCTCAGGAGGAGGAAGAGCAGCAAAGTCCAACCCTCAGGTAGACATAGGGCACGGCTGCAGTCATGCGATATGATCTGCTCCTGTATTTAATGCCAGACACAGCAAGCATCACCAAGGGACGGGGAATTCCCATCACTTTCCAGCCTTAAAAGCCCATAATGGTTGCTTTTAGCTGCAGTGCTGAAAAGAGCCTTTACAGTGACGGAGTGACTTGAAGAGCAGCTCCTTCCAGTGTCAGTGACAGCTAACTCCTATTTATTCTGCCTTCCCCCCCGCCAGTTATCTGTGCAGCCATGCAGCCAGCCACACAAGGAAATGGATTGAAGTTTAGGGTAATCTTTTTTTTTTTTCTTTTTTTCCCCTTTCATTTTTGAGGCGAGGAATTCAGAGTGGGCGTTTGGACTGGAGGAGAAGATAGAAAAAATGGTTTAGGGAAGAGCAAAGAGCTAGCAGGCTGGGTGAGAAAGCTGCTGCCGGCTTCACACCTCCCCACGCACCGATGCCATGCGAGAGACCAATGTTGCTGGCTAGAATATCTTGTAGCCCCCCTAACAGATTCATTTTATCAGCAGAGTTTGGGATTTTTTTTAATCTGGATTTTTATAACACATTAAAACCTCCAAATAAGTAGTTAAAACTCCCTTAGCTTAGCATTATGTATACAGGACACAAAAAGAGGAACAAGCTGCTTTGATTAACAACTAGTTTAATGTTTCTTGGGCCAAAGGCGTAGATCTGGAGTAAACATCGCTGCAGCCATAAGCACAGGGAGTGCCAAGTCCTGCTACGAGGACAGAGGTAAGTTTGATTAGCTATCTTAGCTGTAAGTTTCCATATGGCACCATGTTTTGTTTAGGTTGTTTTCTGGTAAGTTGATTCTTTACTCTGAATTTTCTTGGTTTGCTCTGTGCGCTTGTGCCCTAAGGAAATTATTTCTGTGTTTCACTTTAACCCTTGGTAACCTATTTCTATTCCCGACCATCACCTCAAATGTATCTAATCCTTAGTTTTCTGTTTGGCTTCAGTTTTCCAAGCAATTTTCAGCTTTTATGTCCAAATAAAAATGACCCTGCTTAGAATAGCTTCAGCTGGCTGAATTTTGGCTAAGGACTGCCTCTGGCTGAACGCTGCCTTGTAAACATTTGCTAGCAGACAGGAGGAAGCATCACCCCCCCTGCAGTAAGGCTGCCCAGACAGGCCATGAAAGGCTTTCTGAGCCTTGTTCACCCTTTGGTTATTATTAAAAAAAAAAAATTAAAAAAAATTGCAGAAAGTAACAGAACCAGTTGCTTTGTTTTATCGAAACATTTCTGAACTCTAGGAGGCTTCTGATTACACTTGGGAGCTACTGCCAGGCGGCAGCTCTAGTTTTTCCCCCAGGCGAGAGGTCCTGCAGTGCTCAGCGGGGCTGGAGGGGGTGAGCAGGGGTGGATGGAAGCGGGGCTGCACTTCAACCTCGGGGATCTCCCACCAGAAGATTTCTTGGCAGGCTCCAGGCTGTTTCCAGCTCCAAGCACCCAGACCGCTTCCAGTAGCAAGCTGTCCCTCGTAGGCGATGCGTTAGCTGGGAAATCAAAGATCGTTCCTTGTAATGTGTTGGCGTGGCCAAAAAGAGGATACTTCTTGCACTGTGTGTTTGGCACACATAAATACAATTTTCTGTATTATACTATTGTATATATATTATTTATATATTGCATAGCAATAAAATCACAGAACTGAGAAACTCGAGCTGTAGCTTGGTCAAAAAAAAAGCTTGAACTTTTCTCAAGCTGCATTTGAACCTGATTTAGTCTTTTGAACCAGAACCGAAACCAGGACTAAAAACTCATATCTAGATATTGGTTCAAAGGAGTGGTTCAGTGAAGAATGATGCGGTATGACAGATAATTTTGCTTTTTCCTCGCCCTTTGCCCGACCTCTCTAGAGCCAACCACAAGTTAATTCAACAAGCTGAGATGTACTGATCTGCTTACTAAATCATTATATGCCCATGTCGAAACAACTTCGGTCGCAGCTGAAGCTGAATCAAGGGTTCATACCTAAATTTTGCAGGCTGCTATGGGAACGTATTATCGTCTGCTGAACAAACACATAAAAAGTGAGAATGTGCCATGATATTATTATGCCTCTGTCAGATAAAAGGATTAGCTACATGTAGGATACTTAAAGGGCTTAGTTCTCCCTTCACTTCCACTACCTGAATTCCCCTGATCTCCATGAACTTACACTACTAAGGGTGTAAACTGAGCTGGATCTATAATCATTTTAGCAGAGGGGTCTATTGGTTACAACAGGTCATGTCCCAGCTTATCTGCTGAAAGCCACCTTTCTTATAGCCTGCATTGCTCATCATTATTCTTCACCCTCAAAAGCTCCACCACTGAAGCGTGCAAGTTTAGAGGCCACTGAAAACATACTCCATTCTATGAGATACAGTGAAAATTGATATAAAGGAATGTCAGATCATAAATGATAAAGCTAATTATTGTCCACCCCCTTCTTTTAAATCCCAGTGCTTTGGGCTGTTTTACTTAGAGACCAGCTTATTTCGTACTAAAACGTTCCTGAAGTTCACTCATCAAGAGCTCCCTTTTTTTTTTTCCTGCTGTTAGCTGCATATGGGCTAAAGCTCAAGAATTTGGATCTTTATTTACATTCGTTAAGTGGCAAAACAGCACAGATCTAATCTTATCTAATCTTAGCTCAGTACAAATTAAGATTTGCTTGTTGAAAACCCCTAAATTTTGCAAGCTACTGCAGAAACGTATTCTCATCTGCTTGGCAAACATCCAGAGAGTAAAAATTGGGCTGTTGCTGGAGAATAGGAGTGGAACGCAAAGGTTGGGCTCCCCCATATCGCATCATTATGTGTCCACCAAGTGACAGATCCAGAGGCAACACAGATGTCTAAAACTGGCCTTTGTCACCCAAACCCAGAGCGGGAATGCTGGAAACAACCGGTCGGTCCCCACTCATCCTGGGAGGATCCCAGCCTACAGAGGCTGTCTGCAATTTCGAAACTTCCTTGGCTGACTGAAGCGTTGCATCTGTACGTGAGCAGCAGCGGTGCCTTTTGGCCATGCTGCTCGAGTGCTGGAGAACACCCACCGTCCTTCAGCAGGGAACTCCCCCCAGCCTCAAGAGCCGGAGCTGGAAGTCATAGAATCATAGAACCATAGAATCTCTTACGTTGGAAAAGACCTTCAAGATCATCGAGTCCAACCATCAACCATGCCCACTAAACCATGTTCTGGAGTACCCCGTCTACTCGCTTTTTGAACACCTCCAGGGATGGTGACTCAACCACTTCCCTGGGCAGCCTATTCCAATGTCTGACAACCCTCCCAGTAAAGAAATTTTTCCTAATATCTAACCTAAATCTCCCTTGCCGCAACTTGAGGCCATGTCAAGTTGACTTGACTTGAAGCCAAGTCTTCCTCGCACTGTTGCTGGCTTGAGCTTGTGGGGTGGCCTTCCGCGCTAACTGTAATGGAGATGCCGCTTTCTTTAAAACCTGCCCAAGTTATTTCAGGTCCTTTATTGAACTGGACCCTGAGTGACCACTCTCCTCATTGCATTTGCTCCCCGCTTTCTCTGCCTGGTGCGCATGCCAGATGGATGAACCACCCATGAGATTGTTACCTAACATAATTCAGCCAAAATTAGCTGCATTAGTGTAAAAAATAGGATAAATAGGCCTTTCCTCTTGAAGCCTGACCCACTTCACCTGAAAAGGGATCGGAAGCGAATGCACAAGCAACCAAACCATCTGTCCAGCGATGGCAGGGACACAGCAGCAGCCAGAAGTCTCTGCCTATGCCAAAAGCAAGGCAGAAGCTTTTGATGGGTCTTTATTGCAAGACCAAGGCCAGCTCTACCTCTGTGCCTGGGAGTGTGCGAGAGACTGGGGGCAAAGCAATGTCATCTGATTTGACACCTTTATGGAGAGATGTCTATATCTGAAGTGGCATCTCTATAAGCAAAAGAGAAAATAAGGCACTTCTAAGACACAGAATATCTAATTTTATATGCTGCCATCTGCTTCGTCCCAATTCTCTCTCGCGCTGTCACCATCCCCTTAGCTCTGCCTAGCAGGGTAACAGAGCTTCAAGCTTTCCCTGCTTGCATACAGGGCCCAATACTGATCATGGTAAGAACATGGAATAAATCTCCTTATACCTGCTGCCCATTAGAAAGGTCCAAGCATTTATTGATAGGTTCCAGTGCCACCTATCCTGCCCCACCATTCTTGTCATCCTCCATCCCTTCACCCTTTGCAGTGTTTTATCTTGCTGGATTTTGTCCCTTCTGCAGCTGCTGACACCTAGTGAGAGCCAGTTGTGTTTTGAGCAGTTGCTGACCACTTGTTTTTCATCTTGTGAGGGCATCTTTTGTCACTCCCTTCCCAGACTATCCCTTCCCACCTATCTTGAGCAGCGTATTGGATGAAATTGCAAGGAAAGCCCTTGCCGCTGCCTGTTAAGCCTGCCACACCTATTGAGGGTCACTTGTAAATGAGAAATGAGAGATGAGAGGGGTTTGGTGCTCTCTGAAGACCAAGGTACGCCCAGGCTCTTCCTAAAGTGGCCTGGAAAAATGCATGTGTGCACGTGTATGAAGGGCTTGGCATGTTGCTGTCCCTACGTCAGCTCCCTCTTCCACCTGGTAATTAATTTTACGAGCCCAGTAAGGAATTGACACAAAGCCCAAAAGGAGCCTGTTTTTCCAGTCACCTAATACACTCACGCCAATATCTCCTCTGGTCTCCAAACCCTCCCCAGTCCACCCTCCCACCACCCTGTGCTGTGCACCCATGTCCTTCCCCCCACCGTTGAGCACTGGCACCGTGTGGTTGTGGAGCAGGTAGAAAAGGCACTTTTTTTACAGAAATGACTGTGAATCGATGAGAAGAGCTGTGGTCTTCATGTACTGGCAGGGTACTGACTTCAGTGGGGTGATGCCGGGGGCTGGAGCACCCCATCGATCCTTTGCCACAACAAACACGTCTACGCAGCCATCCTGAGCAATGCAGCTCGGAGCTGACATATCAAGCATCACAGAGGCCAGGTTTGCCCTCAGAATAGGCACCAAAATCAGGACACTTCCCTGCTCCCTCTCCCTTATCCTCCATCGGCTGCATGCTCCCTCCGAAGCTGCTTCTCCCGGTGCCGCGCGTTGGCAGATTTCGAGCTGGCTCTTCCAGTTTTGTCACATTCCCATCAGAAGCACGATAATCGCGGCAGGCGTTTCGGCATGATCTGTCACATAGTTTGGCGAACCGTGGGTCTTCGGGTCCTGCTGGGCAGCTGCTGCGTCTGTCGCAGGGTAGGAGAAAGCCACTCCGGGTTTCACGGCTGCTATATAATTCATTTACGTACAGCTTTCATCTTCTTTGGACCATATCCTGGTGGCTACATTTAAGCAAAACTCCGTCTGAAGCCGATGGGAGTTTTCCCTGTGGAAAGTGGGATTTTTCCATTGCTTTCCAACCCATTTCAAAGCAAACTTTTATCTAGCCCAGGCTGAACCAGACTGGTATGGTGAGGGAAATCCTGACTCTGTGTGTCCCTCTAAAGAACATACCTGCCTACCTTCTTATCCCAGAAAAAAAGTTGCTTCCTTCACCCCTGGGGGCACGGGAGCAATCGTATGAACCTAACAGAAAAAAAAAAAAAAAAAGGCTTTCTCTCTCTCTTTTTTTCTTTTTTTCCCAAATAAAGGAGGATGGACTCGTTAGCATCCATGGGGTTTCCTGGACAAGAACACAAGCACTCCAAGCATGTCCTCACTGCCCCATAGTTGCAGAACCTGCTTCCCTGATCAGATTAGGGCTGTGCTGGCTGCTGAGATGGAGGGAGGGATTAGGAGATGCTGGAAGGCTTCCAGGCAATTTTCTCGGAAACAGACCGCCGTGACTGCGGCCCTGCTCGTTTGTCCGAAAGGATCACCTCTGCAGGTGTCATCCCACAGCGGTCACGGTCTAGGTCTTCCACCAAAAGGAATGAAGCTAAATTGGCCTACTTTTAATCAACCAGAGCAAAACATGCGTTGCAAATGGCTGTAGCTGCATTACCACGACTCCTCCATCGCAGCGAAGGACACGACATCTCAAAAATTAGCTCCGGCATACCCAGGCTGTGTCTGAACCATGGCCCGGTGGTTCTCCATGGTGTAGCCTTCAGACCTGCCGTGGTTCAGCCTGTTAGCCCAGCTGGAGCCCGTCTCGCACTACACACGTGCCCGGCAGAAACCGCCGCGTGGGAGAGACACGGTGGGACACGACAGGGAGAGCAGATGCCCACCCTCACCACGGCCCACCACGCACGTGGTGGTGGGAGCCCGCCGGGAAGGGCTGCGGCATTTCAAGGGCAAAATTTGAGAGTTGGTGATGTGCGGAGAGAAAAAAAGAACCCTGTGGCAATCTGCTACAAGAACAAACTTAATTCCTCTTCTTGCTAAGGGCAAGAGAGGAGGCCAGGATTGCCATTTAAGGGAGGGGTTTTGGTGGTCCCCACTAATGCACCTACCAGAACACCTCTTATCATCTTTTGCTAAGGCTGACACAGAGCCTGCCTGCCTTTCGCGCAGAGGAGTTTGCTTTGATGTGTCAGAGGTGTTTGACAGCCGGCGATTGCCCACCAGTGCCTCGAAGGCCCTCCGCCAGTGCAGCTCAGGGGTCCCCAAACCAGTCCCTCCACGGCCGCTTCCCCCCCCCGCCTCGCACACAGCTCCTGATTCACTTGCTCCCAAGCGGATTCATGTTTTCCTGCTATTTTTACACCCAACAGTCATCCTGGTTGGGCGCTGGGGTGCATGATGCACGCTATCATGACCTGACATCTTTCCCTATATACGTGTATACTTGACTAGACCATGAGTCAACGCAAGAAAAAATCACATGGGTTGCTCTTTTGAGTGTCAGGCGTGCATTCAAAACGCTCATCTGTTGGGACCTTCTATTAGAATAAGCTTATGTGCGTATTCACAAGCCATTGCATGATGCTCTGTTATATCTGGATGAACCAGACATTCAAATTAATTTAAATGAATTTATCCATATGGTACTGCCAGTCCTGGTCACAGGAAGAAAACAATGCACAGAAAGATCGCATCCAAAGTTTTCAGTGGTCACCCCTGATCTTGGGTGCCTACCATGCAACTTTTTCCTCTTGTGTTTGATATTTCTTTGTTTCCCTCTCTGCCTGCATTGAGGACTGTGCTATTTACTGTATTTTGCATATAAAGCTCCCATTAATGTCAGTGGAAGTTCTGCTTGCAGATAAGGGAGGAATATTAAATAGATCTGCAGTGCAGAGAGAGATGATATTTTAGCTCCTTTCATGCATTTTAGTTAGAAAATAACACTGTAGTTGGTTGGTGCCTTTAACTTCCAGAGATTTCAAAGTACTTTGCTCAATACTCAGGCAGAAAACTTCCCACCACTGGAGTGAAGCTCCTTCTGCTGTGGAGACCAGCAGCTAAACGATGACCTACCTTTCAGGAAGAGACACTGGAAAGAAAAATGAGCCCAATACAGATGAGCCAGAGTTTTACCCAAACCTACAAGAACTTCCATGCCTGGATGAAACAGGTGGGGTTGCTCGGAGTCGGAGAGCAGGGGGCTGAGCTGAGGACACAGGAGCAGAGGACGGCGGTTCATCTCAGGTCGAGGTTTGTAGAGATGATCGAACGTTTTTTGCCATTATGGGCAATAAGCATGGAAGCATTTATCAAATGTCTTTTTTCAGATCTCCGGTCTCCCGCACTGAATAAACCAGAGTAATTCAGACATAGTTCAAGCGCTGAAATGGAAATAGCAGTGGACTTCCATTCAAATAGAAGATGAACGTGCGTTTCCAACCTCCCTTACTGCTGACTGCTGTATTAGTGCAATTTATTTGAACTGGACTTTGTCTGGAGCAGCGGGATGTGCTTTTAAACAGTATCGCCTTAAGACGACCCTCACCTTGGCCTTACAAATCTCACCTTGTGTGCTTAGTTGTGGAAATCTTGTGCTCAGAAGCCAGCTCCACCGTAATGAGTAGCCAGATCTGGTTTTGTCCTCAAACCTCATTTCGGGAAGTAATCTGGGGCTTTTCATGCCTGCTCCCACTCACAGCGGGACATTCTTGCCCTCCTTTGAAAAGCAGAAAATCAGAGGAAAGCAGCGTTTTGGTGATAAGCGTATGCTGACAGGAACACCGCTGTAAAACTTGCAACAAAGGCTTTAAGAAGCCAGTGCAGTGCCGTAGCAATTAGATTCACAGCGTCTATCAAATTATAATTCTGGCAAGCACTGAGGGCGATAGAGCTTGTCGCGCAGGGCCAGCACCTCTTCCCACCTCTCTGAACATTTTTTTGCCGGTGCAGTTTGACCGGTTACAGAAAGGGACCTTGATATGGCCAAAGCCACTCCCTTATAAACCTAAGACAAATATTTACAGGTGTGTTGCATTAGTTGCAGGCGTCTGTCCTTCTGTCTGTCTAAGTGTTTGCTTTTAGTACTGTCATCAAACAAGAATAGGACACGAAAGCTTGGGAGCCGGGGAGAGGGGAGATGGTGGGCAGCGGGAAGGCAACTGGGGGTTCATGGAGAGAGACGTGACGTGTGCCGTGACTTGCGTGGACGCCGTGATGTGCGGTGTAACTCACATGGATGCGGAAATGGGGAAAACACGAGAAGGACAACTGCCCCAGCACTGCTTCCCAGGGGGGTCTCAATGCCCCCAGCTCTTCTCCCCGACACGCTGATCCCCCTGCCCCGGCTGCCCACCTTGTCCCTGAGGTCCAGCCGGGCAGGTAATGGTGGAAAGAGCTGAAGAAGAGGAGGAGGAGGAGGAGGCAGCTGCTGTGGCAAGGAGGGAGAAGCTGGTGAGGACACTGGGGAATGCCCGCAGTGCCACAGCAGCTCCCCAGGACCTCTGGGCTGGTGGCATCTCTTCCCCTTTTGGGCTGCCTTAGCGTAATTCCACAACTGGCTGTTTCTTTGCAGCTACAGCCTAGGGAGAAGTCCAAGCAAACAACAGGAGAAACTAAAAAGTAAGTGCAAAGCAAATAGGAAGGAGTTAGGAGCAGCACGAGGGCTCAGAATCTCACGGCACCGAGAAAGAGAAGGGAGCAAGAAGAGAGGAATTGAGAAAAGTGTAATGTTGTCACATTGTCACTTCTGGAAAAAACAGGTTGCCCAGCATGAAGCAGGCAGGGGCTCCACGAAGGAGTACGTCAGAAGGTTCTTACTTCTGAGGGGTTTTTTGAGTTTAGCAACTTTGTCAGGCTCAGGATTTTAAACCACATGTATCAGGCGCTCGAGTAGGAGGAATCTGGCTTGAAAACCATAAAAGGTTTTCTTTGTTTGGTTTTTGGCTTTTTGGAGGCGGGGGGGTGTATTTAATAAACGGTAGGTTCTTTCAATTTGCCTTCTGGTTTCTGAGCCTTTAGGGCCTATTTAAATTGCATTTCCATGTCTTCTTGCATAATGGTTCAAGCCTTTTAAAATTATCTTTCTAAATAAAAGCTCTGATTTTCTCAGAATCAAATCATTCCAAGTAGTGGCAGAATGCCAGATTTTGTGATGGCAGTGATAAATTAGCAAGCTAAATTTAATAAGAATTTTCTGATAAAGAACAAGTAATTAGCAGAGTGATTACCTCAATCATTTTTATATGCTGTTGACCAGGATGCTATTGTATGTGCTGTATATGTGCTCTAAGTGTGTTCAGGTAATGTTGCCGATAAGGCAGTATGCTATCAACGAAACTGACTGTATTAATGGATGCATAGATCCCTAGTATTCTGAAATCTGGGAGTTAATCATATGCTGAAGAACAGTTACACTGATCTGGTGAACTTCTCATATGGCCTTTTATTTTTTAATTTGTTTATTTCAGCTTAAGGCTCCCCATAAGAAGGTATCAGGCGGGGGTTGGAACATTTATATAGGGAATGTTGTGTGAACTCAGCCTGAGTGTCTTACAGACCTCTGGGAAATATCATCTAATAAGCAAGTAACCGTTCTGGAATGGTTTGGGTTTTTTTTCATTTTTCAGATGAAACATTTTCTTTTTTTTTTTTTTTTTTCCCAAACCAAAGCAAACCCCTTTGTTCAACTGCAGGACAAGTGCAGCCACCCAAGGATGCTGAAGAAATCAATCAATTCCAGAATTATGTGGTGTCTTACAGGCACCCATGGGCACAGCGCATTGATTTAGGGGGGAATCAGAGAGCGAGAAAGGAGTAGGGGACAAAAGCCGTGTGACACGATGTCCGCTGACCCTAAACATCGTCTTTAAAGCAGCTCGTCGGTGGTGGAGTTATTGCTTCCCAGCAGACGGATACTTCTGCCTTAACTCAGCTCTGGCCACAGCCCCGGAGGATGTCGGCATCATTTTTACAGACTGCAAGGGAATAAAAAAAATAATGCCAGGGAGCAGGGAAGGAAAGAGAGAGTGGAACCACTGGCGTTAGTGGGAGGGTGGCAGAGCAGGAGGGCAAACTGGGGTGCATCGAAATCCTTTGGGTAAGGAAGGGCAAGCTCCCTCCTACGCTGTCCTGGGGATGAGGGAGGGCTGGGAACACCCAAAAGAAAGGAGCCACCACGAGACCGGGGCCGTGACACACATTTTTAGAGGGACACCTGGGGGTTACCAGTGAACAGGACCGAATGTCACAGAAGAAAAGAAGAAGAACCTTTCTCTGCTGGGTTTTGTGGTCATTGATGTTTGTTTGTTTGTTTAAATATAGGGAAATTTTTATGGGCTTTATATTTCACTGGCGTCTTTCAGTATCACACAGGAACATATGCAGAATCTAATCCAGGGATATGGTAGACCAAAGCGCAGCCCCAGCTCCTGCATCGTATCAGATATGGCTTTTGTAGCGGGACTCCATTTGGTTTTCCCTTTTTAGATAATTCTTCTTCAATAAAAAACAGATCAAAAAAAACCCAGAAAATGGAGAAAAGTGCTGTTATTAAAATGAAAACTTCCTCTGTGAGCTCACATGCTGAGAGATACCCAGCAATCAGCATGGGAAGTTGGAGCATCTCTTTACCGTCAGAGAAATAGAAGCAGTGCCATCTCTCCCTGTTACCTGCTGACATGCCCTCCCTTCGACTTTGAGAGCTACCTGTGTAAACATATTACAGTGTCTTTACCAATTAGCATAACGTCAAAGGGGATTTTAGGGATCCGAAAATGTGCCTGCAAGTGGTCTATACCTCATTTGATCGTGCTGCTGTTAGGATGCATCTCTGGGCCGCTGAGCTGTTTGAAACTTCGCTGAGAGCGGCTGCATTAATCAGATGACGGCAAATGTCCAATATCTTGGACATTCCTGCAGCTTCCCTGTTTCGCTGCAGTTAGTTTAATTCTGGTGTTGCTAGGATATATCATCTTAGAGAACATAAACCCCACAAAGCCCTCGCTGACAAGAGGATTAGAAGAGCCTGTCTACCAGTGGATTATGTATGTGAACGAAGAATAAAATTAAACATAAAATGCTTCATTTCTGGTGAAAACAATATAATTCTGTGGATGCAGAGATGAAACAGCCAGGCTGGCTTTATCTGTTGTGCACCTCCAGATGATAATGCTCTGCTCCAGCTGTTCTCCGCAGAAAGCCAGGGGTTGTTTAGGGAACACCACAGATGATGGAGAATCATCTGATTAAATGTAGACAAATCCAAAGTAAATGTAAGTAGTCACCGCTTGAGCTAGTCACCCTCGCTTCCCGTGAGGACCACATGCTTTTAGAGAGCGAGTCATCTCACCCTAAGATAGGCCAAAAAATGTGCCCATCGCTCTCCACCGGCTGGAGAAGACACCTGGGGGGGCCCTAACCCCGACGGAGAGATCTGGGGTTCGCTCCGCGAGCTGTTTAGAATCAGAGGTCGCTCAGCCCTTCAGATGCTGCCGCTCAGGGCAATCCTCAGAGGCCAAATCAGAGACGGGGCTTGACCCGCTCGCGCTTGCAGCTGCATCCCACCAACCCCTCCCAGTCCCGCAGGCTGGGATGCTGTGGGAGCTGCGCTTGCTCACCAGCCCCTACCTAACACCAGCAGCAGAACAAATGCATAGACATTCCCCCGTACACACATATACACATCCACACATATAGACATATACATATGTACATATATATATAAAAGCCCAGCGTTCAGGACCCGTATGCATATGTGGGTATATATATGTACGTATGTATGTGTATAAACTGGTCCTATATTGTTTTATTCATCAGATCCAGGTATCTCCAATTTTATGACAATTTCCCCTCTAAGCATTAAATATGTCATTAGAGGAAACCTGCCTATATCCATCAGGCCTTTTATCTGTTTCCTAATACCACCTAACTGCTCAAACATTAAAATGTTGGATTCCAGCAGCCAGTCTTGGACTTGGGATCCAAGATCACATCGGATTGATGTGACTCAATCAACCAGGGTCCAGCAGAAGCCGAAGCCGCTACTCAGTGGAGTGTAAACGCACACACACAGACATGCTCATACCAAAATGAATAGGGTTAAATTACTGGATTCCCATACAGACTGGTCAAAAACATCATATTTAATCCATGAAAGAGTCAAGTAAATTGCTTGCAAACCTAGGAGGAATACTGTGCGTATCCAAGTCATGTGTTTAGCCTGGGCTTAACTCCAAGTTTTCCTTCCCAGCAAAACTCTCCCATCTGTGGCACCCCTAACATTTGGGGGCAAAGTCAGAAAGTGATGTAAACCTTAGTGACAGAGGTCTGATAATATGCTACAGATATTTGTGCCTAAATGCTACACGTCCTTGTGTCTAAAACACCACTCCCTGGTACTGAGCAAACCTTCGACACAGGGAGCGAGGAACTGGAAACCCGTTAGATTTGGTGACTGAGCACTAACTGAATCTCCAGTTTCTCTGCCGTGCACTGCAATATCTGTCTCTGCATCATGGTGTTTGATTTTGACTTTGACTTTGGCCTTTGACCTCGACTTTGACCTCGATCTCTTCTTTTCCATTTAATGACCGTGATCTGTTTGGGAACTCTAGGAATCACGGAATCTGCCTGATATTCACCTCTTTATGTGACATATGTGCCCTACTAATTTACTGCCACACTGATGGCCACATGCCTGTGCATGGGCACTCCTCCATAAGACCATGCATTTGTTCCCTGTGAATGTTCAGGATATTTCAGAGTGTCTAAGATCACAGACGGCACTTTTTTTTAGCCTGTGCACTAAAAAACCCAAGTTATAGACACAGAATTCTACTTCTTGTTTTCTTCTAAGCTTCAGTTTTATTTCCTAGTTCAAGTTCTCAAACTCATTAATGTTGCAAGTTTGGGAACTTACCAGTCATGCAACTCTCCACCTCTCTGCTCTTGCCCTACACAGCTACACCAGAAGTCTGCTTGTTACCAACAGCATTAAATAGTGTGAGAATCTCACATAGTTTGGGTTCTTTCCTTTGCCCAGTCATTTCCATAGAGCAACCCTCATCTCTTTGACAAGGTCCCGGTTCAGTTCTTCCTGAGGACCATCTCTGTACTCGTCAGGCCATCACAGGGAGATACTGGGGTGGTGACGGGTTGCAGCAAAGCCCAGTAGTTTTTGGCAAACCTAAACCCAAGTTAAGCTGCCCAAGCCAGAAAAACCTGATGTGCTTTCTCACACCTAGGCCATGCACACTCGTGGTCTGCATCAGGCTTAGCAGCAAGGACCCACATCCAAAAGGGAGTTCAGATTAAAGTATCTACAAATCCTAATTATCCCTGGCAGGCAATGTCAGGATGCTTCCTAGGAAGACCGTGTCTTTCCCATCACCATGTGAGAGGCTTCCAGGACAGCAGTAGGAGTGGCTAAGACAGAGCATTCCCAGAGCATCCGTACATGCAGGGGTACGTCCCGGTCCTTGTTAAAGGTTTGCCAAACTCCAAGCTTTCTTCATCAGACCAAGCTGAAAAACAGCAGAAATCTGTGCCTGAGTACTACCAAGGTCTCTCTTAGCAAAGAGAATAGTCTGAGGTGAGTCTGGCCCTAATGAAGAGGGTTTTCCAAGATTTGCTGGACAGAGAGCCATTTTCTATCACAGTAACTGGAGTTTTCAATCAGGACTGAGCTTAAGACAGCTGATGAAATCCTGGGACAAAGGGTTATCTTTCAGATAGGCCAGGTTGGAGACAAGATGTCTTGCAACACCTGAGAGCCCTTGCTGTGGTTAAGGCAAATGAAAAACTGTCCGGCGTGCTACTGCAGAAACTGGCTTGAGGGTTGCTTGTTCTCGTCCATCTAGCTCTTCTCAGCACAGCGAAGGGCAGACTCATTTTAGGCTCATTAGCAGATGTCCTTGAGGTGTTTGAGGCTGATGCCTCAAGACAAAGGAAGAGGTTTGCAGATCAAAGTAGAGCTTTGATCATCCAAGACATTATTTTTATGAGCTGGGCTAAAAACCCACAAATTCCATGGATTCAAGCATAATGAATAGGGCATGGAGTGATAGGTGGCATAGCTTGAGACTCAATTTCTGAATTGAGAGGTGGCTTTCTTAACTTGGTGGCTGCTGGGCAGCACAATTTATGGCTTTGCCTGTAGGAGGTAACCCTACTGTTAATAGGAAGTGACCTACTGGTTAAACAGAAGAGGAGGGTGCCTGTGTCCCATGGTCCTGCTTCCCACATCCTGGCTTTTGCTGCCAGCATTACGTTTCAGATCATGACTTCAAAGGTTTACAGGAAGGTCGGTGTCTGTCTGAAGAGCTATGAACCCAACAGTGGCACAAGGGCGATGCGTTGTGTTGGGGAGCAACGGGAATCTGGCTTTCCCCTGCATTGAAGCCAATGGCACACACAAGATAAGGGACTGATTCTCTGCAGGGGAGTCCGTGTGGGCTGCCAGAGCTGGGAAAAGGCCATGGGGGAGGTTGTAAAAAGGCAAATTTTCTTTGTCTTTCCAAGGCTGTTTCATGTTACAGAAGATATAATGTGGGTGCACCATCTTATTTTGGGTGACCTCACTGAATGAGCTAGAACAGAAGGCATATGGGGGAATGATGTATCACTGTTGGAAGAACAGATCCAAGTGCTGGTGTGGAACATGCATTTTCCCAAACTGCTTTCTTTCTGCCCTAAAACGATGCTGGTTTTGTCAGGGGAAATGCTTACAAAGTTCAGCTGTATAGGCTGTGATATACCTGCTGTTACCCTCCAACGCTGTTAGCAGTTATAGATACCTCTTCATTAGACAGATACATACGTACACATAGACACACACCCTTATGACTTGTTTTTCTAACAATGCTGTTGCTGAGCTGACTTTGTCCTTTGGCAAGTGCTTTTTCTTGCGAATGTTGCCCATCTTTCCTGGGGTGTAATGAGCCCAAAGAGTTTTAACAGGAATGATCACAACTTCAGCTGGCAACAAGTATGACCAGCATTAGGTAAAAAAATGATTCTTTGTGTTCAGAGAAATACTAGCAAAATGGCCCTGAATGGCAGTGGAGTGTATCGCCGCAAAAGCCTCAAAATATTTCATCAGTGCACTCCAAGGTCATTGAGTGACAAGATCTGTCAGCATAAAGAGACATCAACATTTTGTTCTGACCATTCGCTGGGTTCTGTAAGTACCCATCATTCAGCATTCATAGCTTTGACTATATATATTTTTAAATCGCCCTGACAGATGCGAAGACTGGAGGCCAAGCTTTCAGCCACGTCTCAGCAACTGTAGATCAGTAAAAACTATCTGAGTAGTCGCCGAGACAGTTGTGCTTGCAGCGCGACTGCTGCTGGGAGTGACAGGGCTACACAGGTCTGATTTGCCACAGTTCTTCCACTTGAAGGCGATGAGGGATGTTGAAAATTTTGGCAGAAATCCAGTAACTGCAAACATGGCTTGGAAAGGGTGGGAACCACTGACCCAGTTTTATGTATGTCCAGATAATTACCCACAGGAAAAATTCACACAGAGAACAAGCTCCCTTTTTTTAAACCTTGAGTTACTCTGGAAAACAATTAAAAAAAAAAAAGTTGAGCGGAGTGGGATTTCTTTTCCTGACGCTTCCAAAAACAATCATTGTTTTCCTTCTTCCTGCACTGCTTAATCACGTTGCGAGTCTTATCAAGCTTTGACTTGGTCGGACTGGTCACATGTCAACATCAAGGCAAAGTCACACCAAAACCAGCACAGCCCTTGCCTGCAGACGGACCTGCGCTTGCAGCAATGCCAACAACCCACAGCCTCTGCTAAAATATTTGCGGTAGTTGCTTCCTGCCCCTGCAGCCCTAAGTATGTTTCCTAAGTCAGGAAAATCAGGGAAATACCGTCCTACGAATCACAGAATTATCTTTCAAGTGGTAAAATATAAGTAACGGGTGCTGCAAACCTCCTTTCTCATCCCCAGATAAAGAAAAAAAAAAAGAAGGATGTTTTGGTTGTTCCTACAGAGCCAATAAATGTGCTTTAGGGATCATTAACTTCAAATCCATTCTTTTGGAAAAAAGATTAAGTGCAGCACTGTACCTTAGCCCGAATCCCCTGCCAAGCTTTGTTTAGAAACAGCATTTTACTGGTATCTCCCCCCCCCACCATGAGAAAAATCCGCTTGCACGGGGCGGAAGCTGTCGGCACGCAGCCAAGAACCCGGCCGCAGACCAAGTGCCACCCTACGCTGCAGAAACACGCTAAAAAAGCCTCGCTTCTCTTTTTTATTTTAGGATCTGCTCCAGCAGTGGCGTGCAGTTGAATCAGCGTAGGAAGCCAGTCGACGTTCTAGCCAGCCACCTCGAGGTCCCACATCAGCGTCCGGTGGCTTTTGGGCCACCCGTGTCCTGCCAGAGACGTTCGCCCAACCCTTCTCTTCCTTTAACCCCTTCTGATGAGAAACTGCTGGGAAAGAGAGCAGGGATTTAGGGGCCTTGCAGGAGGTTTCGGGGTTCGGATGGGTTTGGCGGGAGGTTTTGAGACCTTTCAACTTATCCTCTGTGTCTTGAGATCAGTTAGTGCAATTCTTCCCAGAAAAACTGGAATTATTTTAGTGTGAAGCCTTATGTAAATACAGTTTTTAGCAGGTTCACTTCTGAAAAATATTCAGCGTGGCTCTGCGTCTGAAATAGGAATGGTATCATGAGTTCTGAGAGGTTTAAGATCACGAGAAGAGCAGGATTTATCCTATTATTTCCTAATACAAGACTCCTGAAACGCATTCAAACAGCTGTGCTGGGACTGTTGGTATACAATAAGTCTTATGCAAACATGCCATATCCAGCTTTTTGTCAGATTGAAGCCACTCAGGAGAATTTACAGTGTCCTGAAAGTCAGTGGGGGTTTTTTGGAGAAAGCGCCTTAGTCAGACCGAGGACTGAAACTGAAATGTGAAGTCAAGTATTTGGGCATGTGACAAAATAATACTTTTTTTTTTTTTTTCTTCACAAAAAAGTGTTTCAGATAAAAGCTATACTTATGACTGAGGAACTACCAATTCTGTCTTGTGACTTACTTACCTCTCAATGAATGCATGATATAACTAACTTCAGCACATGCATCATAAGGTCATTTGACTTTAAGGTTATAATAAAAAAAAGTCTGGTGGCATGTCATGAAAGAAATGTTTAACTTTCAATAATACCCCTCTGTCAACTGCATCTAAATGATCCTTCAAGAATTTAAAAGTGCAACTTTTCTAACATTCAAAGAGATAAAGAAAGAATTTCTTTATTTGTTTAAAGAGCTAGAAAAATATTTTTTAAATCCTTTTAATGCAACTGTATGGAGATAACCATCACCTGGAGATATACATTGATATTTCCATGTGTCTAAAGCTAGCAAAAATGAAATGTCTCCTGCAGTTCTATAACTCTTGGAATTAAGAAAAGGTCTTTATAAATGTTGTTAAATTGCTTTTAAAAATCAAATTAATTCACTGTATAATATTATATGAGATGTTCGATCAGTTAGAAGAAAATGTCATTTTCTTTTCTGCTAATCTGTAACTAGAGAGGCATCTTCCAAAGTTAACATCTGCATTATCAGAAGCTATTGATGACATTGTCATCAATGTCAATCATTTGAACTTAGTTAACTCTTTACATTTTCAGGTATACCTTGTGCAGTTTTAGCACCACCTTGAAAATAATAAAAAACATGATGGACTACTCCCCTTTCATATCTGTGTGATAATGAATTACTGTGGAAAACTATTTAACATTTTCAGTTGAAAGCATACAGAAAAATAAGCTGTATTCAACCCCATCTCCACTGTTTTTGCAGTTGAAAAAGAAGCTCAGATTTGAGGACAACACATCCAACCAAAATGTATCATATCAGCTCCTGGCCAACCTCAGAACCAGTATTATTTAAGTTGCAGTCATGCCAGACTGATCTGCATGGTTAACTACGGCTATTGCTGCTGTAGTAGCAGCAGCAGCAGCTACCTCACTGTTAGCAACAAAAAAAAAAATTCAAGAATTCTGTCCATTAATAATTGCTCTTGTGATCAGCTTTGCTTGCTCTCGGTTTTCTTTCTGGTTATAACCACTTTATCTGCTCTATACACTCTGCATATTGGAGCAATACCACATACTGTGCCTTATTCAGCCCAGTGTTTATCTCCTAATAATTGCATAGGATAAGTTATCTTTAGATAATACAAGGCAGGGTACGAAGGGTAATCTTAGCTGTTCTTTCAAGTAAGCTAAAGCTTCCCTGAAATGCATTTCAAACTGATCTTTTCACATTTGCACGCTGCTTGAAATCGTTTCTGTATGAAGACTGGAAAGAAACACAGGACCCTTTGGTTTTACAGGTACTGCTTAAACGTGAACATACGTTTGAGTTAAAATGCACAGAGCTACAACAGGAGAGTTTGGGGAAAATGAAGTGGCCTCCACCAACAATAATTCAAGGTCATTCATTTAGAAGTCCTGCCGAAGGAGCGAGTATGCTCGGTTCTTCTCTTCATTTTTCCCAGGAGGTTGCCTATCCAGGCCAGGGTTTTCCATCTGCAGACCGCAGGGAACGCAGGCATCCCCACTTCAGTTTTTCGGAAAGGTTTTTCCATCTCAGTTCTCCTGTAAAATCCTTACCCAAGCCTTGCCCTAACCTCAGAGGGAAACACTTGCTTTCCCACGCTGAGATCATCTGGGTGCTTTATTCTTCCACCGACCACCACGGACCTCTGCTGAGACCTCGACCTTGACAACTCCAGGCCATGCTAGAAAAAAGTATCTTGACACCATGGTTTAAAGCCCTACCCTGCCCACCCAAAGCCTTCCCCCTCGCAGACCATTTCTTTCCTGGGTTACAGTTGAAAAAAGAGGAGCATTGCCTCTCACCAGGCAATGTCTCCAGCAGGCAGCCTCATCCATGGTTTCTGTTTCACAAGTTTCATGCTGTGCTGCCTCAGGATAACACGAGAGAAGGAACTTCGGTGGTTATTTTTGTACGACGAGTTTCATCAGGGGTGGAGCCCACCTTGTAATACGGCTCCAACAGCAAAGCCACTGAGATAGATAGAAATACATGTTTATATCTTCACAAAAGATATAACTGAGTTAAGCTCTGTCAATGCTCGGTGGCTGTAGGCAGGAGAGGAATGAAATCTGGCGTGGTCTCTGGATGGATGCTCGCCTGGGATGTCCACAGCTGCTCGGAGGTGCCAGGATCTGCTCTGCTGGCTACAAACACGGCTGCAAAGAATTGCCGCTGGCCAGCTGTGTGGGCTCCAGCCAGATGTGCACCTCCAGCCAGATGCGGGCTGCCTCTGGAGAGGGGGCTTGGCAGACCCCCAGGGTGGAGATGAGAGACCCTCCACAGCCACAGGCTGTACAACTGAAAGGGGCAGGAGGACTGGGTACGTTCTGGGAGCAAACTAGGCACCTTACCTGGGTGAGAATTATAATTAGAGGAAAGCGGTCCCAGAGCTGCGACGTGGCTTGGCTATCTGCCAACCACACGGCTTTCCCCCTCCCCCCCAAAAAATCAGCAGGGATATTTTTGTCTTATCAGTAACACAGACTCGCATGCAAGGCTTGCTGACCAAGCAGCGTGCTGCTTTCCTGGGACTATAGCCGAGCGATTAGCTCCGCGGAGGCTGCCTGGGACCATGAAGGAGCTAGGGCCAGCCCTGGCTTTGGGCTAGATCTGTTGTGCTCAGAGCCAAAGCAGCAGCAGCAAGAAAATGTTGGATTATACAGAACCAGCCCACAGGAGAGAAGCCGCAAACCTGTGATGCAGGAGAGAGAAAATCAAGCGGCAATAAGAATGGAAAGCAATTTCTTATTGCAGAGACTCTCTCATTAGAATGATGGTCCTTTCTTAAAGGCTGCGAGAAAGATGAATCTGTGCCTGCTTTCGGCTGCCCGGAATGGCTCTGCAGACCAAGTGATCTCACCAGCTCATTTTTATGATGAAATGATGATCTGCGGTCTGTCCTCAAGATACATTTATGCATTCACATTTCCTTCAGCAGAGCTGTGACTATATAAACTGAGGGCTGAAATCAGCCCATCTGAAGTGAGTCAAAGTGGAAGAAACTAGTTCCTCCTTTGGGCATGATGTTAAATAGATCTGTCATCCTGATGTTTATGCTGGTGCTGTACAAGAAAATATTCCTCCACCTCGTGGCTAGTGCCTGCCTATATATTTATGAATGCCCTTTGGCTTGGGCAGGTTAAATGCTCAGAGTCCAAACCTAATAAAAGCCCACGCCTCACTGATACATTTAAAAAACCCCCATATCTCATTCCATTTATAATCATATTTTTTGCTGTAAGTCTGTTACATCAGGAGGTGGTCTTCCTCATATTTTTTCTCAGTTTTGCTTATATGACATGATCTATATATGACCAGGGTGCTACAAAAATCAAAGGAGATGTAAATCATTCTAATGCTGGCACGCTTGCTTTAGTATCACAAGCTGTACCAGTAAAATACCTGAGAAACAATGAGAAATTAAAGCGCACAGGAAATCCAGTTTCTGTGGGAATCTTAAATCAATCAGGATGCTGCTGACACCTTTCACAGCTTTTTTCTGTGGTTGTGGGTGTTGATGTTGACCTAAAACACCTACTGTCTTGCTTGCTTGTGACTGTGTGTTAATGCTGCTATAATTAGCGATATATATAGCCCTGGCACAAAACATAGACAAGTTGAAAGATACGCACCTTTTGTAAATTATAAACACCCCTAGCTAAAATGATTTTACAATCAGTCATGTTAGTTTTATATTTCAGTCCAGTGAAAGGGCTGGAGAAGTTTCAATGAAAGCTTGGAATAGATAGCGATTACACTACTATAAATACAGAAATACTGGATTTTGTGCACTGAAGTGGCTGGAGCTGCAGAAGATGCTGCTGCTACTGTAAAATACAGTGGGAAAATGTGCAGAGGACTTACGAGGTGTCCTTGCTCAGTTAAGCTACCCTGGTCTTTGGTTATACGCCAGGCTGCCATATAAAACACGGATACTGATTTGGTTTCAGGGTTGTCCTGCCTTCAGCACAGTCTCTGGCAGCAGTCCACGGTGGGTGCATCGCTCGGAGTGGTGGGAGATGCTCTGCTCGTTAGCAGAAGATTAAGGAAATCTGGAAAAAAACAAAACAAAACAGGAATCACTTTGGAACCAGCTTTTCTGGACTTCCACCATCCCAGGTATTTAGGACATTTAGGTACATTTATATGGGTATAAGGTGTAGTTGGCAGCTATCGAGTGCAGCACCTCGTCAGGCTCTGGCTGAGGGAAGGCATTTGCAAGAGCATTGCCAGGAACCAGAATAAGACGTCGACGGAGGAGCTGAGTGCTTCGTGTTCTTCACCTGGCTCCAACCTGCAGCATCGTCCTCCCATCTGAGAGAAACCCAAAAGAGGTTTTTAAGTTTGCTGAAGTGCAAAGATATCCTGAGTATTCTCAGACAAAGATTTAACCCAGACTCTCTTCTTCCAGTTAGCAAAGCCAGAGGACTGTTTTCTTCTATTTCTTTTCAGAACGAAGGAGAGACCTGTGGAGGGGTTGCCTGGGGAGATCTTCCTGATTATAGATAAACTCTATCAACATGTCTGTCAGAAGGGCTGCTCTGCACCAAGCAGCCCACCAAACGTGATTTATATCTAAGATTTTTATCTGTCAAGCCACATATTACACATATTACGTCTGTGTTGCCTCCCCTCAGCCAGGGAGGGCAAATATAATACGTTTCTGACATCATCCTCATCGTGTTTCTCCACTTGCTAAAATTATTTTAAGTCATTTAAGCAGAGCTGGTTTGATTTACAATTTCCTTTTGCCTTTTTTTTTTTTTTAATAGCCCTCATAATTTGTAACCTGTTGTTATGCTTCTTAGTACTGTGTTCACAGAAATGTGCTTTGGCCTTTTCTTAGCCGGGCAGTCTTAGAAGGCTCCACCATCACGGTGAGGTGGGATCCTGGTTTTGGAAGATGTCTGCACGGGGTAGGGTCATGCTGCAGCATCACCTTTCCCCAAAGAAACACCACAGATGGGCAGAAGGAGACATTAAAATAACACCCACAGAACAGACAGGTTACCAACGCCTGGCAGTAATGACATTTAAGACCACTGTGACCATTTCTTCTGAATGATACGGCGTTCCCTGGACCGGTTCTTGTTTCATACCCCCAGACCTGTGACTGAGCATCTGGAGCTGCCCTGCTCCAAACGCTCTTGGATCAAGATGGACCATCGCACAAGCACTTAAAATACAAACCCTCCTTGCCACCACAGTAAGTCAGGATAGCCCCTAAGCTGTCTGCAGTTAGACTGACATTTACTAGCTATTAAAATCAGCTAGGGACTTCTTGATTCTCAACATGGGAGCTTTTTTTACAGTTTAGTGCCAACTTCTACCTGCTGGGCCAAGCCAAGCACAGTAATGATCATTGCGGGATCAGTTCAAGGGAAAACAACAGCCCTGCTCCCACATAAAGTTGCCCTAAGCGTATGTAGTACATACATATACCAGCTTTTTTATTCACAGCATCACACGTCAGTTCAGCTGCTTATTTGCTGTGGTTCCCAGTGTATTTTTAGTCGGACATTTTCCTGTGCAGTCCTTTTGTTCTGTGATGGCTGGAGCTTGGCCCCTGCGTGACTGTAGAGGTCAGGGGCTGGTGGGAATCCTTTTCTATCGCTGCAGACAAGCTATAGAGTGGGGCTGATTGGTTGGGTCCTGTGGGAAATGGCCTGTCTATGAAACCACAACAAGCTGATGGATTACTGCAATTTGAGTTGTCTCCCAGCTGTACGGTTTGTGTAGCTGGGCCATTGCAGCTGCCAAAAAGCAACGCTCCTCTTGTAGGCATTGCTTGATACCTCTTCCAACAAAATTCATCACCCTTCTGCCCCTTAACTGCCTCCTTCCATACTGTCTTTCTGAAGAGGAGGAGTTTTTTTGTATCTCAGAAAGGTAATCAAAATACTGCATACTCTTCCTGATTCGAATTCTGCACAAAGGAAAGCAGAGAACCTCAGCTGACATTCCACCCTCATGCACTGGAGAATTAGCAGGAACTTCAAACTTAAATCAAGGAAGTTAGAAAAGTCAAGCTGTTGAATAAAACTCAGAGACCCAACGTGATACATCAAGATGCCATTTAGTACACCAGTAACAGTTTACGGTAGTGGAAAAACATACAAAACATAAATCATGATAAAATCTGCTTCATTGTGCTTCCTGACTGAAAATCCAAGATGTTGAGATAGGATTATTTCATTAGAACTGGTTGGGAACATTTCAATGAAGGTCTTGGTTTTGTTCTTAAATCAAAAACCGTCAATTTGTCTAATATTTTCATGAAAACTTTCTGTTTCAGTGAAACTTCAGTCAGGAGGACCCTTATTTCTGGAAAGGGCTTTGTGGGCAAAACACAAAAAAGCTTCTACTGTAAAATAACTCACAGATCTGGGTGTTAGTACACGTAACACATTAAAACACAAAACACAAAAGACCCCTTGTTTGAATCCATTTTAAACTTTATGTTTGAAATCCTGGAAAGTGTTTTAGGTGTTGTAAAAGACAAACAATTCACACATCAGACTTCACTTCAAGATCCCAATGAAGAGGCATCCGTCTCTTTCCTTCGTGTCTTGTTGCAATAGTGAGAGACCCTCATGTAAAAATCCCGGCCTCATTTTTAAACTTTACTTGGTGGTTTAAATGAGTTAAATTACAGCCATTTGTTTCTGTTAAGCCTTGCCCTCCTAAAGAGTCCTGCATTTTCTCTCAATCACGGTACTTACGCAGTGCAATGCTCTCATGTCTTAATTTTATTTTTGAGATGCTAAAAAAAAAGAAGTCTTCTGTTTGCCTTATTTTGGGTATTTTTTCAGTTCTTTACAATTTCTCCGGCTCTTCTCTCTGCAGTTTTTAACAGTCTTTTTCAAATGAGCCATGCAGATCCGATGCCAGACTGGTTTACTGGGGCCCTCGGCTCTTGGCCCCAGATGCTCCTAACTAGCTGACTCTGTCCCTGGCCATGGTGTGTACTCTTTGTTCTTCCTTGGATGTCCTTTCATGTGACTGGGCCAAAGCAAATCAAAGACTACAATAAGACCTTTCAACAAAATTGTTATTAATATGTATTACAGCAGTGCCCGGAGTTGCCAGTTGAGATGGAAACTGTATGTGCCGTCTAGCTAGACATTGTCTCTGTCCTGAAGCAGAGACAATCCCTGGGTAAAGTCTGCCACGCTCCCCTGGAGTATCTTGTTGCTCCAAATCACTAGCTCCATTGAATTCAGTGACACCATCCATGCATCAAAGTACTATTTTTTTCATGAATGACAGCAGCAGCAAACAGCCAAAGCGATCTGGTTTAGTTTAGAATTACCCTGTTCCCTGGATGTGTGATATTTCTTGAATTCATTGTGAAAGACAAGATGAAGGAGAAATAACACAAAAATCTGTAGAGCTGCTTGCAAATCCTTTGTAAGAATCCTCTTTCTTCTCCGAGGGAAGTAAGAAGCATTTTAAAACTAGGATTTCGGAATGCCAATTCATTAAACTGGTACACAAATACATATTGTACGTCCATCTGCATTTGTGTCTAGTGAGACTTCAAAGTGTTCAATTGATAATGCATAAATTAACTGATTAAAAACTTTACTGGAAGACTAGTAAATCAGAATGGGACCTGGCTATTCCATTTCAGCTTTACTAAACACCCTTATTAAAAAGTTTTGGCTGTTACTGGGGTCATACCACTGCTCAGGGGCTTGCTGACCTATCAAAGCCTTTAGAGTTTAATAAATGATGATAAATTGCTGCATATAAGTCTTTCAGATCAGGTAGTAAATTGCATTTGAAACTATAGCTTGTGCCTGAGCATGAATAAATTACAGATTTTTTTTCTTGTCAGTGCTACATTTTCTTCAGCGGGGCAAGCCCTTGGCCCATGGTCCTTGCTGGGCCTTCCAAGCACTTCTGATCTACTTCAGAAACACGGATGGAGGCACGTGGACCTGGGAGCTAACTCGCAAAAAGAAAGAAAGGTCATGGAGTGTCCTGTGTAACCGTCTAGTTTATAGTTCCATTGTCTCCGCATTCTCATTCGAAATGGGTAGATAATACTGAGGATAAATGAGCCATTAAGTTTAATTTACTCTCATTTTCAGAAGGGGTTGAGAGCTTCTGTGAACATTGCAGAATTCCAAACTCCTTATTAACCCAGAGCTTTATAAAATTAATTTATACATGCATGTTAAATGTAGACAGAATAATAAATATAGAACAACAGTGTTTGTCTGTTTTAAGACACTGGAACATTAAATCTTCCTTTTACAGATGTACTCAGCTGCAGATAAAGTTGGAACATCCAGATTTCTTAGCCTAAAAAAATTCAGTTCTGTTGTGCTTTGTCTTTTTCTGTTTTAATTTGTAATAAGGCTCAATTATGATGCAGATTTTCTGGAACTATAGCTTCAAGTAGAAATCACCTTGATTCTTTATCAAACAAAATGGACTCCTGCGTCACTGTGTGCTCTGGGGATTAATTTGGAGAAGACAGAAGATGAGGATGCCAAAGCCCCTCCTAACCTGGAGCAAGAACCACGATGACACCTCGGGCGCTTCAACGCCTTGTCTGTAGGAGCCTGGGACCTGCAGAAGCAAGCACGGTCCTGAATTTGGAGCCCAATCTCTTTCCAACAGGAGCAGAACCAGAGGGTTCAGACCCACATCTCCCCACGCAGCTGGGGGAGAAGCTGTCCTACTTTGTAGCTAAGACTAAAAGCTTGAAGGGGACGGCATCAGAGGGCATGCAAGAACGAGCGTAGCTGTAGCCCAGGGATTAAGGGACTCACGCAGAAGGGAAGAAAACTGGTTTAATCCCTTCTTCAAGGGCTGTTTATGCAGATGAATGCAAAACAGGTAAGCTGCCTGTGGAATAAGGACTAGCATGAAAGTGCCACTCTTCATTCAGGCACGAGCTCAGATGGGGCTGGGGGAGCGAGGATCCCTGAAGGGAGGTCCCTTTGGCGATGCTGGGCAGCACGAGGTCTTTCTGCGAGGCTGATGGACAGTCAGTCTTAATTCCAGCACTGATTGCAACAGCAACAAGCCTGAGCCCAGGGATTTTGAAGCGTTTTAGGATGAAAGCTACCATGCACAGTCAAACCACTGTGCAATAAGGCATCGCTTTAATCCATTAACTCTCCATTATGGGCTAAGTATTTTCTTAATTACCGAGGGTGACTTTGGAGAGTGGCTTAACCACATGATTCTCACTAACATGAACGAAAAGTTTATTGCTGCATCCCAGACGTTGCCTAATATCTTAATTTCACCCTCAGAGCTATGCCTGCAGGCAGCAAAGGCAGATGAGATCCATTTAAGGAAAAATGCGGTTAGCGTCAGCATTCAGGATTTAGTGCATATAGCTTGATCCTCTCTTCGTTTGTAATTCCCTGTTCAGTCATTTCCCTTCTATGCTGTGAGAGCGTCTTGTAGTGCTCTGAAAAGGCTGGGCTAGAGGGATAACATGTGGTGCAATCACAGCAAAGTTGCTTTTCCTGAAGTTAAGGAATGTGAGCACAAGGCTTCCTGGGCCTGTCCGGTTTTTAAAATCAATTGCGTCAAGCATGGAACAGGAGGCAAGGAACAGACAGGGCTTTATGGCTTTTTTTTCTCTCCTCCTTTGGGCTGCCTCCAGTGTCACCAGCGCACAAGCTACAATCTCAGCTCTCCCATGACTTGTGTTCAGCTGCAGGGCACTGCAACAGCTGAGAATAACAGGAATGCAGCGGCTCAGGTCACCTTTCTCTCGCCCCCCCCCACTTCAAAATACTCCTCTTCCAGAAAGGAAAGCAATGGCTTGTTCTGGTAGCGCTGCACCACTCAGCAAGTCTCCTCAAATTCACAATAATCAAGGTTCAAAGGCATCAGGGCTGAGCAGACAGTTGATGCCTTAGAAGCCAAGGGTCTTGGTCTGGAAAGCCACCTCTGCCAATGGGAAACTGGTTAAAAAAGTTTCTCCTCTCCCCATTTCAGCCCCTTCTTTCCCACCCACACGCTGCAGCTCACGCTCCCCTCAGTTGTGCCAAGGCAGCTGCTATGCAGACTGTGCTGCAAACAGGGTCAGTTCAATGATCTCGGTTTAAAAATAAACCTTTTTTATTATTATTCTTTAGCTTAAATCATGTCAATAATCCACTCTGCAGTCCAGCCACACAAGCTGTTGCATTGCTCAATGGAGGGGCCAGAGAGACGTGGTGTTGGGACGGGAAATTGTGGCTGAGGAACTGTTTCATGGAAGTACAGCCCCGTTCCCCCGTCAGGTTCCTGTAGTATGATCTGGATATTCCAGCGTGTATGAAGTTCCTTGGTCATTAATACTGAGCTGTATGCCACTTGGTCAGGCAGCAGTGTGAATTTATACCCAGTGAAACATGGACGCACCATTGCACATCTGCTGAATTTGTGTGATAATGCACCATGGACTCTGTCACCTTTAAATATTTATGCTGACTTTATGCTCTTACGGGAAGCAAAGTAATACCTTTCCCCCGTAAAGACTGCAAGAACAAAGTTACCTCATCAACATTCCCACATGTCTGAAATTAAGTTCCATAACCAGAATTAAGCACCTAAATCAAGCCCACATTTTGAAAGAGACTCTTAGCGTTTTTGAAAAGACGCTACTGGAAGACTCGTGGCTATTTGGCACTAGTGGCTTCCATTTTGGTGGACCTATAAAGGGGGTGCATTTGTCCTTATAACTCCCCGTGAGACAGGGAAATACTCTCCTTTGACAAAATTTTTTATTACACCATTGTCAGCACAGAAAAGTATTTATCCGCTATTTACCTCTGGATGTTCTCCCTTACTCCATCTGAATTCTGCCTGGTCTTTATTTTCCCCTGAAATTCAGCATCGATAAGGCTGACATCATGAGGCAGTTTAACATTTCTGTGACTGAAACAAAATTTCCTACACGCTTCGGTAAGTGACACAGTCTGAATTTGGAGAGAGTAACATTTTCAGCAAACGTCCCAGGTGTAAATGTGAACGACAGCTTTAACTAAGAACAGGCAACGATGTCAGCAAGATGTGCCAGGGCAGGTGAGGTAAGAGAAACTGCTGACCTCATTTCTTTCCTACCTGCCAGTAATATCAGCACAATGGCTCGTTATTCCTCTGCTTACTTATGGGCTTTTGTATATTCACCCTTGCGGTATCAGACCATATTAGTACTGAATCTCGATCTTTGTACCTCCTCCTCTTCTCTGAAGTGGAAAAAGGCTATTAGCTGGCCTTTAAAAAGCGCAGGTGTTATGAGTCTCCCTTATCTTGCAGATGGCAGTAACTGGATTCAAAACTTCTGAAGACGAGTGGCTTCGTGCAGATCTTTGTGTATAATGAAATAAGCCAAATTGGCATGAGACAAGATGGTCCACGTATGATACTGTCTGGCAAAACTGCAGTTAGGCAAACACATCACTCTTCCTCGCCCTTCAGAAAAGGACTCCAGGAGGGTTTAACCAGCCCTGAGGGTCTTGGCCCACAGCAGGAGGAGGCCAAGTTCAAGCCCCCCATTTTGAGGCTGGTTTGCAGGATGTGACAGAGCATTGTATTGGGTTTGTGTGGCAAGGTTTTGGTAGCGAGGCGGTTACAGGGGTGGCTTCTGTGAGAAGCTGCCAGAAGTTTCCCCCATGACCGACAGAGCCAATGCCAGCTGGCTGCAAGACGGACCCACCACTGGCCAAGGCCAAGCCCATCAGTGATGGTGGTAGGGCCTCCAGGAGAACAGATTTAAGAAGGGGGAAAAAAACCCACCAAACCCCCAAAACTGCAGAAGAACAACAGTAGCTGGAGAGAGGAGTGAGAATATGTGAGAGAAACAACCCTGCAGACCCCCAGGTCAGTGAAGAAGGAGGGGAGGAGATGC
>NW_010973333.1:3174957-3191975 GCF_000737465.1 Haliaeetus leucocephalus
GGAGAGAGGAGCCCACGCTGGAGCAGGTTTGCTGGCAGGACTTGTGACCCCGGGGAAGGGATCTGCGCTGGAGCAGTCTGTGCCTGAAGGACTGCAGCCTGGGGAAGGGACCCACACCGGAGCAGATTGTGAAGAACTGCAGCTTGCAGGAAGGACCCCCGCTGGAGAAGTTTGTGGAGGACTGTCTCTCGTGGGAGGGATCCCACAGTGGAGCAGGGGATGAGTGAGGAGTCCTCCTCCTGAGGAGGAAGGAGCGGCAGAGACAACGTGTGATGAACTGACCCCAACCCCCATTCCCTGTCCTCCTGCGCCGCTGGGGGGGACGAGGTGGAGAATTCGGGAGTGGAGTTGAGCCTGCGAAGAAGGGAGGGGTGGGAGGAAGGTGTTTTTAAGATTTGGTTTTATTTCTCCTTACTCGACTCTGCTTGATTGGCAATAACTTAAGTTAATTTTCCCCAAGCCGAGTCTGTTTTGCCCATGACGGTAATTGCCGAGTGATCTCTCCCTGTCCTTATCTCGACCCACGAGAGTTCCGATCCGCTTTCCCTCCCCTGCCCAGCCGAGGAGGGCCGGGACAGAGCAGCTTTGGGGGTCACCAGCGCCCAGGATCCACCAGGATCAGCCCCCCCCAGCCCGCCGCTTCCCGCACACCTCCCTCCGCCGGGCTGGAGCGGGACGGCCGGTACCTCGGAGCGCCGGAGCCGACGGACCCGGTCCCCCGTGGGTGAGGAGGAGAAGCCCCCAGGGACAGCCGTGGGTGAGCTCTCCCCGCCGCAAAACCCCGAAGCCGAGGGAGCCGGGCCGGGCGGGCTCTGCTTCCCTCTGCCGGACGCTCGCCCTGCTTGTTGTTTTCTGACGCAATAGCTGCGTCACGGTGTGGAGGGCGAGGAGCCACCGGCCACGGGTGTCGGCTGAAGCTTTTCGGTTTCCTCCTCCAGTGTGGGGAAGGGGGTGGTCGCGCCCGTTTCGGGGGGGTTTAGCAGGATATAAGGAAAACCCGATGCCAACGGGCTCGTTTCTGACGCCTGCGGGGATGCCGTAAGCACCCGAGAGCCATCCGAGCTGGTTTTCTTCAATGGCACAGGGCGCTGCGCTGCCTCTCATTCTTCTGCGACTGTGGCGTGAACCTGACGCAGAACTGCAGCCTCCAGCATCCCTGTGTACAGCATCCCCGCGTACGTGTACTGCATCCCTGTGCACATCTGCATACAGCATCCCTGTGCACATCTGCATACAGCATCCCTGTGTGCAGTCTCCAGCATCCCTGTGTGCAGCCGACAGCATCCCTGTGCACATCTGGGGACAGCATCCCTGTGTGCAGTCTCCAGCATCCCTGTGCGCAGTCTCCAGCATCCCTGTGTATAGTCTCCAGCATCCCTGTGCACATCTGCGTACAGCATCCCTGTGTACAGTCTCCAGCATCCCTGCGTACATCCCTGGTTCATCTGTGTGCTCACCAGACGCAGGTGGCTATGTAATACCAACACAAGTACCATCAGGATTTTAATTCCAGTAGCTGCTCCAGGGCAAATGAATATCCAATGTCCATTTTTGAAAAAGCAGAGACAGCTATTCTTGATCAAAACAAAAGTTGTCTTCCTAAGATGTAAGGTATGAAATGTAGTACAACAAATAAAATGCTGTGAAGTACCGGAGAGCACTATTTGCAGACTCTGCGTGTGCTGCTAGAATTGAAAGCATTTGCCGTTATTTAATGACCTATAAACAAGGATGTCTGTGTGAGGATTCCTCCATAGATGTTTCCCCTTTCTCAACCTCGAAACTCCAGTTTTGGGAAGTCTGTGCACAGACATGACATGGGGCCAGATCCCACAGCTATGCACTCCCAGCCACGCACCCACCAAGGCAACCAGACACAGCGTGAAATAAAAAGCAACCGTTCTGTGATGGCTTAAATCTGTCTCATCTGAGGCTACCGTGGTCATCTTCCTCTTTTCCTTCCCTCCCTTCTCAGAAGCTGACATCCGTTCCCCGGCAGAGGATGAGGAGGATACCTATTTAGTTTAGAGATGGCCTTGGAACACTTTTGGGCATACTGAATATTACACTACTACCATGTCCCCCACCTTCCAACAACAGACTGAAATTATTTCAGCTAGCCTATTAAATTGAGGGACTGTAGCAAAAGCAGAGGCATTCTATGACATACAGCAATTGGACTTTTAGCATTAATTACCTGTTTTTTTCAGGAGCTAGAAACTGTTTTTCTTGCTAACACTGAAAGAAATTAGATTGCACTAGGAGCTACCCACTAGCTCTACAAAAACAAACACCATCCTCTCCTCAAGACCACACAAAAACCCTAAGGAAAATCTCTGTGATGTTTTGACAGTGCTTTTGTACAATTTGTTTTTATGCTTTTTTACATGGCTAGTCTAATGATCTCACACTAATTCCATGGACATCAGCTGCAGCTACAACCAACTCATCTGCAGCTATGGGTAAAGCATTGCACAACGCTCCCTTTATGTGCTTTCTGATTAAGTTAGTACTTTTCCTAAATAAAATCAGAAACACTGGCATACTTTCTATTCGCAGGATCCCAGTGCATTTTACTGCACAGATTGATAGATCACCTGAGTCAATTGACCTGTACAAAGTGGGTCTTGTCAAAAATAGAACAGAAAGCCTTTTGGAGAACTCATTACCCTTTTTCTGGGAAAGCAGTAATTGGAAATCCTACTTTAAATAGCTATATCTAGTTCATTTTAATATTCAGAGATTAATTCCTCCTTTCACTGCTATAAGTGCCTAAAACACCATAATTATCAACTCCTTAAATCTAGCACATTCTTTCTCAGCTATTAACACATATCTCACTGCTGCTAAGCAATTTTGAGAATTGATGGGGGGAGCCTGCACTCATTTACCTCCACAACAAGAAGCAGCCCACATTGCTGCCAGTGCCTCTGTTACTAATTATTCCCAGTGATTTGCTTCATTCAGGGTCTCAGCGGATAATGCGAACCCTTCAATATTGCACGTTGGCTTTTGTTCCCATGGAGCCTATGAGCCTTTCTGTCTTTGGCCATCAGTGACAACTGATGGGGTGCAGAGGGGATCAGAGAAACCAGCAGGTCTCGAGGTAGCCCAAGGTAGCCGTCACGGAGCCACAAGTGTGGGGTTTTTTTTCCACAGGGTATGAGGTAGGAGCAAGGGGTGACATCTGCACAGGCAGGGCAGCCACAAGTTTGGTCTCTTTTATCTCGATGTACGGCCGGCCTTGGCAGAGCTCGGCAGAATAGTCATTTCATTCAGCATGCCAAGATTCGTAACCCAAGGCTCAGATCCCATGAAGCCAGAGCGATTCTTTTCTATGCTCCCATATGTCATCAGCTTTTATAAAAAGGAATCAAAATGTCGAGCAAAGGGAAGAAAGCAAACAAATATAAATCATTTAAATAGAGACTAGAAAGTGAATAGAAAAAAACAGGCAAAAGAGGAGGTAAAAAACACTGTAAGCCTGAAGCAAAAGAACAAACCCCGCATTTACTTGTGGTATTCAAATAGAGAAAAAAAAATTCCACTGATTTCATTCAGAGTAGAATCATACCTTGGCTTGATGCCTGTGAGATTGCAAGAAAGGATATCTATGTTTTCCGCCTGGAATAACCCCTGCATGCTGAAAATTCAGTACTTCTCATTTTCGTAGCTCCTGCCTGTCAACAATTTCTCTATCGCACAGCAGGTCTGTGGTTTCTGAATTGTACTCCAGGTATGTTTGGTGACCGATGCAGTCCTCCCATGTTTCTGACACCACCACGATGCCTGTCTCCTCAAGCAACACAGCCATCTGCCAGGAAGTCATCCAGCTTCAAGGACTTCAGTGGTCACTGAAGTCATAACAAAACCCGGTAGCTTCTCTCTTCACAGCTAAGTCAAGGCTCATTCATGATTATCAAGATCTTAGCGTTCAAATTAGATCACTAGTTTTCTTTGAGGGGTCTGTGGGCTATTTTAGTCTTGAAAGGTAACTAAGAAAAGCAAGGGTATGGACAGCAGGCTTCCATCCATCACATAAATTTACTCCGCCTTTGAAAAACATGTAGGATGCCTGCACATCAGAACAGTTCAAAAGCACTGCAGACAGAATCAGGAAGAAAAACAAAACAAAACAAAACAGAAAACAAAACTGAAATGAGACAGAGAGGGCTGACTCCCAGTACCCCCTCCCTTGTGTGAATGCCCCCCCAGCTAAGCTGCAGACTCAGCTTGTTCTGTTTTGGGATTTTCAACAAATATTTGTTTCACGTTACATCTTCATCTGGAAGGAGGCCGAGCACACGGAGGTCAGAGCAGAACCTGATGCCAGAGATCCTCCGCTCAAAGCTAAGCATGGTGTGCAAGACCTCTCACAAGGAGGAAGGGACTGCACCCACCAAACCTGCAGCCTTCTCAGCAAGAACCATACCAGAGAACACGGCCTCTTTCAGAAAGCCTAGCTCTTTGCTTCCCTGCAACTGAAAGGGAGCATTTTCTCCAATTCCAACGGGGCAAAAAAAAGCAAAGTGAAACTGAATTATTAACCTTTACGATTTTGACCAAAAAAAAAATAAGGCATGACTGTTGCTCTTGTTTTTTCAGCTGTTCAGATGGGCAGCCAAATGAAAACAGGACATTTTCAAATAGTCCCACCCAGGTGTCAATTAGCAGTGAATTGGTAGATTCAAAGGTTTCAGTTATTGACACAAAACCACTTGTGGTGTTGCAGTGTATTTCTAAGAACTGATAAAAGGCTGCAAATGCAAAAGGTTGCCTGTTTTCTCTCCGGCTGATGCTGGTTGTCCTAATGGTCCAGGAAACTTGCCCTTCCCTTCGACCTCGCCTCTTCCAAAATCTGGAGCTTCTTAGGAGCTAACAGCTCATTTTAGAGAATACACTGTTAAGTTTCAAATATAACCACACCCTGCATAGAGAGGTGGTGTCCCCTCCCTTCCTCCCCAGTAAAGAGATTCACTTATCTAGTGCAGTAATTTACCTTCATTATGACCTGATTTTTAAGAATTATGTGAAAACTTCACTAAACTGGATGGAAGACAAAGGTCGGGGGCAAGGAGTGGGCCCATGTGAACCTCATGAGGTTCATCAAGGCCACGTGCAGGGTCCTGCGCCTGGGTCGGGGCAACCCCTGGTATCACAAATCCAGGCTGGGGATGAAGGGATGGAGAGCAGCCCTGCCGAGAAGGACTTGGGGGTACTGGGGGATGAAAAACCGGGCACGAGCCGACCGTGTCCTGGGCTGCATCCCAAGCAGCGTGGGCAGCAGGTCGAGGGAGGAGATTCTGCCCCTCTGCTCCCATCGAGTGAGAGCCCACCTGCGGTCCTGTGTCCAGCTCTGGGGTCCTCAGCACGGGACAGACGTGGACCTGTTGGAGCGGGTCTGGAGGAGGGACACAAGAACGATCAGAGGGGTGGAGCACCTCTGCTGTGGAGAAAGGCTGAGAGAGTTGGGTTTGTTCAGCCTGGAGAAGAGAAGGCTCCAGGGAGATCTTATAGCAGCCCCCCAGTACCTAAAGGGAGCTTATAAGAAAGATAGAGAAAGACTTCTTACCAGGACCTGTAGTGACAGGACAAGGGGCAATGGTTTTAAACTGAAAGAGGGCAGGTTTAGATTGGACATAAAGAAGAAGTTCTTCACAGTGAGGGTGGTGAGGCGCTGGCACAGGTTGCCCAGAGAAGCTGTGGCTGCCCCATCCCTGGCAGTGTTCAAGGCCAGGTTGGATGGGGCTTTGAGCAACCTGGTCTGGTGGAAGGTGTCCCTGCCCATGGCAGGGGGGTTGGAACGAGATGATCTTTAAGGTCCCTTCCAACCCAAACCATTCTATGATTCTACAAAATCCTACCAGTAGCCCAAGCTCCAACATAATTCACACACTCTAAATGTTAAATGCTCTGAAAATAACACAACCTCAAGCCCTCCTTCACAAAGCTTTCTCCCCTATTTAGTAGTGTTCAGTACTACAACCCCTAGGTCTAGCTTCCTCAGTGAACCCATACATGCATCAAGGTACTCTAACTAAGGAGAGAACCGGGCTGCAAGACACATATTTTGAACAAAGTGTCCCCCTGACGAGCTATCAGCTGCTCCTTATCCATTTTTATTTGCATGTATTCCCCAGACCCCATAAGATGAAACTCATTGCAAGCTGGTTGATGGTTGATGGTTGATGCTGTGAAATGAAGAGCTGATTTCATCTGGCTTTTGGCCATTTGCATAGATCTTATTAATGAGAGTTTGGATCTATTTAAATTCTGTTTCCAGCAGACGCCAGAGCCAGGATAAACTCTGTACTTCTGTGCACACAGTGAAGCTCAGTGACGAGTCTGTGCTTGAAAACTTCAAACCCAAACTCATCTGGCAACTTGGGCACACCCGGTATTTTACTCTTCCAACTTCTGCCACCCACCGCCCACCATGGATTTACAAATTGGTGTCTAATTGACAAATAACTAAGTAGACACCTGAATTCTCTTTTCTGTGTTGTGAAAGAAACTGCCTTTCTCAAAACCGGTTGCCCTACATCTTGCAGGCACTTTAGATTTTATCTGGACTAAAGGATTTTGCCAGCTGAAGTCCTGCTAGCACAGGTTTCTGCTGGTGGTTTTGAAAAGCTGCCCAGAAAGGTACCTTGAAGCAGCCACGGAGAGTGGTAGGAGATATTGCCATGATACCTAGCAAGACTCACACACAGAGTGAAACTACACACTAGGGTGGGCTAGTCTGAAACCTTATTTCTTAAATTCTTAAATTTAGTTTGTTCCAGGGCAGTATGTAAATGGTTCTGCAATTTTTAGGGTCTGAAATAGGTGGTGTGTGCCAGGATTCGGTTTCACTGGTATAAGCTGCACGCACAGTAGGAAATTTTTTTCAGTTTAACTGTACCCATCTAATATTTCAGCAAAAATTTTCAGCTACAGACCTGGCCTGAAAAACAGCTGGTTTTAATATCTTGGAAAAGTAATGTAGTCTCATGCAACGATATTAGAAACAGCTGATATTCTCATTTATGCAGTAAAAGAAAATTAAAATAATTTGATGTGGTACTATGTATAGTAGTACCTAATATGCTATCTCAACACTATTAAAGTGAAATTTTGGCATTCCTTGTCATTCTTTTTCCTTCCACAAAAAAAAGGGCAACTAATTTGTTAGCAAAATTGCCATGATTTCTTGGAAATGTTTTTGTTTCGACAGAGGGCATTTTTGAAAGAAAATAATACAAATGGAAAATCATTCTGACATGGTCAAATTAGCAACAAAAGTATACAGATATTTAAGGGAGGATGATATATATCTTTAAGGGAGGAAAGCAGAAGGCTGCTTCTGCAAAGTATTTATCCACTGGCATTTAGTTCTGAATTTAAGAGAAAGTGTCAACGATACATAAAAAGAAGTGATCTACCTTTTACAGGGCATGTGATGATTTTGAGTTACAGCTCAGCTCTCCAATAGATTTAATGGGGTTAAGCAAGAGTAAATACCAAGCCAACAGTTATAAACTGTGTCTTGGAAGAAGCAGTTGAAATTATAAAGGCTCAGGCACTGCGTTGCTTACGCAAGTGTGTGGCTGCTGCAAAGGTCGTTTGCTGTGTACCACTACATCCTCTTTTTCCAGAGCACATCGACCGCGTTTGCAGCATGCTACCCGGTGGCTGCACGCTCCCAGGATTTGGTTTAGCATCTGAGCCCTGAGAAGATGACAGTCACGATCCGTGAAGTACTGCAAAGCCTCAGCTCCTCCTGAAAGCAGTGGGATCCAGAAGCTCAAGAGCCCTGCAGGGCCAGACCTCCCCAGCGGCCCTTCCAAATGTTTGGGAGTTGAAAAATACTGTGCAGTTCATCCTGCAGGCACGGCTGGAGCTTCAACTACAGGTATACAGCACCTGAGAGATCTCCCTAGCAAGATTTTCTCATTCATTTAAGTTAATTTATGGCCTCAGAGGACATGGTTACACAGACATTGTTTTGAATGGCGATAGTGCCTTATGGAGCTCCCATTCCCCTTGCAAATTCTCACGCCTGTGTTGTCCCTTTACCGAGGCAAATCGGGTGTGTGTGTGCAGCTGCGTGGTAAGCTGATCTGGCTGGAAAGCAACCTCTTTTTTTCCGAATCATTCCAGGCTGTCTCAGTTCCACTGCTTGGTTCACCACCTCGCTGTGCAAGCTGCTGCAAGGGTGGTTCAGGCAGGCGATGGGAACAAGAAGTCATGAACGGAGAGGCGAGAATCGAGCTGGTAAAGCAACTTAGGCAGTGCTACCACCAAATGTGAAACGAGGGTCTGATGCTGTACGTGTTGCAAGGAAACAAAGGGAGACACAATAGCGTGCAAACAAGTGCTGGCTTACAAACCTCTGGCACAGACTCAACCATGTGCAGGACACTTTAAGGCCAAACCCCAAATCCCTCACATAGCTGTTACAGAAGTCCTTGGGCCACACAAAGAAAAGTGGGGGGAAATCAGAGCTGTAACTAAATTCGGTGAAGTTAGGTCACCATATAAGTGACTTCAGCAAGGGAAGTTCTCATGATGTGTCTTGGTGAGGGAGAGACACCGCAAAGCCTGCAGCTCGCACGCTTCTTGCAATTAACTTTATCCACGCATGACAAGCCAGGCCAGCCTCATTTCTACTCTCCCATTTAGTGAAATGTTTTAAACGAAGTATTCATTCTTCAAAGGCTGGAGCTGGGACCCTAGTTTAGATGTCTACTGTGTAGGTTTCTGATTTCTTTTAGCTGTTTCCTCTTCGGAGGAACTGAATCGCATCCTAGACCTGCATGAGCACCAGCCTGGCTGGTGATGACGGGTTCGGAAGCAGGGATGGAGGTGTTGGGTGAAACATCTGGCTCCTCATCTGGGAGATGGGGTCAGTGTGCACGGCCCCCATCTCGGTGCCGTGGGTACCAGCCCCTGATGTGACAGGATGCGGGTGGGAAAAGTGTGAGTGAACAAACTCCCCAAAACCACCTGCGAGGGCGTTTGCCCCAAAGCGGGTCACGCTAAAGAGGAAAATAACAATAATGAAGTTTGCTTAAGAGATGGCCATCAGCTGGATTAAATAGTAACCAGGAAATTACCAAGAGACTTCTGGGGGGGGGGAAAAAAAGAAAAAAAGAAAAAGGGAGTCAGCTTCAAAAGAAGTCTAAACAAAGCATGTGTGTTCATGGTGAGGGAAGAGAAACCTGGCCTGATGATGTGAGACATCGCCCCATCGGCATGGGGTACATGAGTTATGGGTGCCTGTAGCTCCGGGCATGTGGGAGGCATTTGAAATTTGGGGGATGATTCACAGAAGGATGTTCAACCATTTGCAGGTGTTTGTCAACATTCTGGGTTATCTGTTGTACTGCTGATACTGATCCCGTATGTGTAGCACACAATCGTCAGGTGATTATGTGACATTAATAAATCAATGACCAATTATTAACAAATCTCTGTGATTGAAAGCATGTCACTGGAGCAGTTTTTCCCTGTGATGTGAACTAGCAAATTCTACCCTTTTCCCACTGGCAAAAATGCAGACTGGAGTGGAAGTAAGGCTGAAAAACCTTAAATGCAGGTGTATTCATACAGTTCACCCCTGAGAGAACCCTTCTGGAATTCTGAACTCCTTCATAATTCTGGATTTCTCTTCTTTTTCTCCTCTAGCAGCATTTCATTGTCATTCAAGGCAGACAGGAGCACATTCATTAGCCTAGATCACATGAATGTGTCTATGTGGGAGGAATTTAGCTCCATAACAATGCTGATAATAGTATTCTACTGCATTTTCCCCTCTATATTTGTAGTAATAGGCCAGTTTGGATGTTCTGATAATTTTTCCCATGTAGGAAAAAATCAGTATCATACGTGAATTTCACTAAATGTTTTGCTTTTGTTTCATGCAAAAAACCAGCTTTCTCCATCATTACTAAATTCAGTGATGGTCCTAAGGCTGTTTTTCCATTTTGAGTTAGAACTACAAAGTTCCAGCATATTACTGATAGGTTTTTTTTTTTAAACCAGCACTTCACTGCGAAGCATCACAGGATTTCCATGTGCATGTGTGTGCACATTTCATCTATGTTTAGAATGGAAAACCATTCATAAATACCAGATAATTTTAAAAAAGCACTTTTGGTTTAGACTGTGTTTTCTCATTCCTTGGTACCAGATTTGTGCTACAGCATCACCTAAGAGTATAAATTTCATCCGTATGAAGTGCAAGCACACAATACCACTTCTGTTGTGTTAGAGCACAGGAGATGGTGTTTACACTAGTGTTGTGGTCTCTGGGGTCTGGCAGATGGTATCTGATCCACTGTAAAATCTGCTTGGACAAAATGGTCTCTGCAAAATATGTGTTACACTTCAGCCGGCATTATGGTTTTGTACCACTGTGTGTCAAGTAACTGCAGTGGTTTTGATCCAGTGCTTTGTGCTCTAGGACCCAGTTTCTCCTCTCGTGGAACCGCAGCCTTGGATGGAATTCAGGTTCCATGAACTGGGCCACCACCCTCAATAAGATGAAGGGCTTCTTGTCTTCATGAAAGCCAGCCTGTTCTTCACCACTGCATCATTTGGTCTAATAAAAGATATTACCTCTCACTGTAGGCATTGCCTGTCTTTTAAGCACTTGACAGTTCAAAAGTTTCCCTCTCTGAAAGAGCATCTTGACATTTCTATGTTCTCTATCACCAGAATAGTGTGTGAGCAGAATATGTCCATTATATGAATAAGACTGTTCTATCACAACAAGAAAACTTCTCTGGGAAGGAGCCTTCAACTGGATTGCTCCTGCTGGGTTTGCCTGGGTGGACAGCCGTGCCTCTGTACGCTCCTCGTGATTTCCCAGGGACTCTGTGTGCGTGAACGCTATTCCAAAAATGAGACTTTTGGCTCTGCCTGCAATATGAACACCACACCAGTCTGTAAGTCAGTCTAATTAAACAAATGCAAGGCTGTCCTGGAGATAAAGTTTAACTGCTTTTGCAAGATCTGTTTAGTTAAACAATTTAGTGTTGCAAATACTGAAAAGCAGAAGTTAATAAAATAACCTCAGCACACGGATTGGTTCATGTTACAGTTGAAAGGACAGTGGCTGTCTAAATAGCAGAACTCCTTTTTAAAAATGGAAGGCAGAAGTTAGCAAATGACTAGTCATCTGTTTCAAAGATGCTGAAGTGCGAACATCTGCATTTCCATCAACATTGTTAACCATGACAAAATGTACCGACTGTAATTACCATCTACTGTGAAGACAAAATGCTTGGAGGAAAAAAGAACTTTTTTGTTGAACTGGTACACATTTTGTGTACTTTTCCATGTAGATAATGACCTAGAAGCTTGATGACAGAGGAAACAGCAAGTCTCTTGAAGCAACTGAAAATATTTTGTAAGCCGATGTCGCTTTTTTTGCTTCTGCTGCTCAATCATTCAGCACTAATTTCTTTTTTCATGACACTTTCATACTTTTTTTTTTTTTTTGGTAACAAGCAACAGATGTCACTAGGACTTACCTTACAAATTGATCTTTTAAGCAGCAGCCCTCCACACTTAGGAAATGGCATGAGAAGACACTACAGAATGTTCTCCAGCATTATGATATGGAAGCTTTTGAGGGTCTGCCTCTGACAAGTGAACATCTCTCAGCAGCCGCTCTAACATTTTGCAGGGTAAGACATCCTGTGAAAATACTCAGTTCTTCCAGCACGTTGCCTGGGAACTACTTCTTGCCAGAACAGATGAAGCGTCACTTCCTCATCATGCAGCTCCCCAATGCAGCAGTTACACAGTTCAGACGTCAGAAGTCAAACTTGTCATTCTGGGAATAAAACATTTATCACTTATCAGTTGGGTGCTGAACACCTGAATAGAAAAGAGCCCTTTTGTTCTGTTTAAGTGCGGCTGAGGCTTTAATGAAAATTTGGTGCACCAACTTCACATTTTCATTTGATTCATGTAGTTTTCCCTAATGTCCCAGCAAAGACTGGAGGAATAGAAGCTATGTCTATCAGGCTCACCTGCTTTAATGACTTGCAGTGACTAATCCTACCTGATCTTTTCCTTTCTCTATTTGCAACTCCGGTTCTCAGCATTACTTCGGGTGCCTTCCTGCATTCTTTAATTAATGCAGGTGAAATAATTCGATTTGCTACTGAAGTTTTGTCAGAATACCAAATTCTTTCCTAGCAGTAAGTTATTCGGCAACTGTGATCGGCAAAACAAAAAAGGAAAAACCATCTTTCTACAAGTGACTAGTCTAGTGATATAGCTGTAGCTCCTTGATCCCTTTTCTTTTGTGACAAAGCTGGTTTAACAAGCAACCAGCCCCATATTTTGCCCTCATCTGCTTTTTCTTCTCACATACACACACATTTCCTCATCTGTATCAGTCTTGTGGATCTGTGCTGTACTTTGGATCTCCAAATAATGAAATTTAATAAGCTAGAATACCTCTTTATTTTTTCCATTTTAATGTGTATTCTGAATTACAGTGGCACTGGCAACTGAAGGAGCAATAAACTGCAGTGTAGATGTGGAAACACATAGCTATGGGACAAGACAGGTGGCAGCAAGGACAAGAACTTCTTAAGCCAGTTTTGCCATCCAAGAAAATATATGATGTATCTACTCAGATGGGATATGGAGAAGTACAGTCCACATTAACAGTATCTGCTCTCTCTCTGGCACACTTTCGTGGCAAGAAAATCCACCGTCATCGGCAAGCAATGTGTGAGCTCGACTCTTTAACCACATAAAGAGGACTTAATGCAGTCGAGAGTGAATTCTTAAATGTCTCCATTTCCTGTGTCTTTAACCTCCCGTGTGATTCAGCCTTCTCCCTTTTTCTACTTAATCCACCCTTCCCCACACACTTTACTGCAGAAATTGCTATGCAAATGATGTTTCTAAATTATTGGGGTATTTTTAGTTGTACTCATAAGGAATAGTTGAGTCCTGAGCTACGCAACAGGTTAAAACCAGAAGTTACTTAAATATGCGTGTACATATGGTATTTTACTGACTTTAAAGACACCGTATAATCCTTGCCTCAGCAGTTGTATTGGTATAGAGTTTACTATTAAAAACATCCAGAAGTGATGTTTTTTCAACTGTTTCTGATGTTCAGTTCACAGCTACAAGGATGTTGTGGTTTAACGCCAGCCAGCAACCAAGCACCACGCAGCCACTCGCTCACTCCTCCCCCCTCCCAGTGGGATGGGGAGGAGAACTGGGAAAAAAAAGCAAAACTCATGGGTTGAGATAAGAACAGTTTAATAACTAAAATAAAATGAAATATAATAATAACAATAATAATAAAATATAACAACAACAATAATAATTGTAATGAAAAGGAATGTAAAAAAAAAGAGAGAAATTAGACCCAAGAAAAGACGAGTGATGCACAATGCAATTGCTCACCACCCACTGACCAATGCCTGAGCAGTGATCTGCCCTTCCCGGCCAACTCCCCCCAGTTTATATACTGGGCATGACATCCTATGGTATGGAATATCCCTTTGGCTAGTTGGGGTCAGATGTCCTGGCCACGCTCCCTCCCAGCTTCTTGTACACCTGCTTGCTGGCAGTGCCTGGGAAACCGAAAAATCCTTGACTTAGGATAAGTGCTACTTAGCAACAACTAAAACATCAGCGTGTTATCAATCAACACTATTTTCACACTAAATCCAAAACACACCATACCAGCTACTAGGAAGAAAATTAACTCTATCCCAGCCAAAACCAGGACAAAGGATTAGCTTTTTCCCAAGATGCCAGGTTTTCCCATCTGCCTTGAAATGGACAATACTGGAAAGCCTTTACAGCCTGATTTTAATGGAAAACTGCAAGGTCTTTTCATTTTTCTTTTCTTGACCTCCTGAGTCCAGGTCTACTCCTCCTGAGATCAGTTCCGCGCTGTCCTTTTCTCCACTCCGTGATTTCCACTGGTTAAAAGGACATGTGGACACGCACTTGATTCTGTCTTCTAATGACAATCATTTTGCTCACTACAGGGTCTTTAAAAAGAGCTTAATCTCATCTAAAACATGAATGTGTGTTAATTACGGCAGTTGCATAGTACCAGTTATGCACAGAGTCAGAGTTCCTGAGCAGGAATGGCTATGGTGCCTTCAGTCGCCTTGCCCTTCCAACTTGCGTGGCTGAGCCACTCATAAAACAGATGTCAAACCACTAGCATTAAGTGATGTTGTCACAGAAATTATGGTCTTTACCTGTATTAGCACTGACTACATATTTGTAAAGAAATATCCACCAGAACAAAGCAGGACGTGCATCGATCTGACGGAGATGTGCCACAGCACCGTAAGGTCTACCAGCAAATGGAGGCTGTGGTAGCTCGCTCAGGAGCAGCGTGGCCAGCCACCCAGCAGCTGGGTGGAAAGCTGAGGACACTGTCACAAGCTGTCACCCTCTGCTGGGTACCAGCATCCTCAGACATGTTTTGTATTTTGACTGGATGCCTGTAAATTAGCATGTCTGGAATTCTTTAGAGGCTCAGCTGACCAGGAATTTCCTGGATGTATGTTTGGCTTGGGATAGTTATCCTATCCTTGTAATTATTTTGGTTTTACATGCAATTATTTTTATACTTCCTTCTTTTAGCATATTGGTGATATTTTTAACTTTAAGCCTATTCCAGGTAGCTCTTTCCTGGACAATTAGGAACAATGATTCTTTATCAAAGGTAGAATTCAGTCATTCTGCAACATTAGCCTTAAAACTTTAAAAGTAAAAAAAAAAAAAAAAAGCACCTTTGGGGCTTCTCTGTAGAAGTCTTCCAAATTATTGCCAAGGCTGAGCTATTTTAGTTGGGTGATTAAAAATACTCCTTTCCCTAATTTAAAAAGCGGGCCTGTTTCTTTCACACAATTTGATGTAAACATTACAGAGTCAACACTGTCTTGGGTCCCTGTCAGGAACAATGCCTCAAATGTGTTTAAATAAACTGTATTAGAGACACCAGGGACATCTGCTTTCAGTTCTACCCAGTATACCCTTTTGTAGCTCACAGATCTCACTGTGGTATATATCTTGGCTACCGCTGAAGTTTACAATCCATTTACTTCCATGCCCAAAATGTGGAAAGTAGGAAGATTCCTCTACAGTGAGCTCTTAATCCACCATCTCTGCTCCCAACCTCATTCTTCTGGTTTTTTACGTTCTGCTGGAAGCTTTTGGGCGGGTTTTTGCTGATGCTTTTCATTTTGGCATATACACTAGACAATGTGACTTGTTTTTTTCCTCTTCCTAAACCAATGCGGGTCATTCTGGTATTAGGGCAAGATGCCAGTTTGGTGCGCTTTGGTCTTGTTGAGTTTCCACCTTGTCAACTTTAAAAACAGTCTGGCATTTCCTTCCTCTTTTTCCTTGTGATTCTGCATCTGTCTACTTTTCTAATATTTCTGTTGGTGACATCCACAAAAAGTAGAGAGGCTTTTAATCTCGTCCCAAGCAAAGGCTCTGACACAATACAAAGTTCCTGACAATGTACATATACATAAAGACAGCAGCACAGAGAGAAAAAAAAGGCACTGAATGGATATGAAAATCTTTGAAACGCTACCACACTCTTCTTGCACAGTATTGCTTTCAGACATATTTAGTATTTTGCATTTCTGTAACGCCTTTCATGTAAGAAGTTTGGAAAACTTTATGGGAACAAAGCACAAATTCTCTAGCTGATTTTTGCCAGACTCTAGTAAGAAATCCAGCAGAACCATGAATAAATCTGTAGCCTTTCCCAGCTTCCTACCTGTTCTTCCCCACCTGAACATGTAAGTTTCTCAAAAGTAGAATTTATTTCTACACATAGCCATGTGAAATTACCATTTTGTAGCCGGGAATTTGAAACCCTCACCATAGGATAACATTCAGACCAAGTTCAGACAACTGTGCAGCTTGGCCAGCGGCTACCCCTACGTTTCCACAGCCCAAATCCACTGCCCTGTTTACTGGCCAAGTTATTATCATCTGTGTTTAAAAAGGGAGGCAAACACTCCAGAACATTTTCAACTGTTTTGCATTCTGTTTACTGCTTCTACTAACTTCTGCATGGTACCATCTGGATTCTGCCTTTCTACTTCCTCATGGTTTGCAATTTCCCATGTTCCCGCACATATTTTTTGCATTTTATGGACAATCAGCCATTTTTCAGCTCCACGAGTACAGCTCAGCATTCCTTCACTTTATTTTTAGCCCAAACCGGCTACTAGAGAACTGCAGTTTGCTAGCTTTGAGCCCGCTAACGCAGCTGACTCAGAGACCGGCCTGTCAGATGGCTCAATCCCTTTCTAAAGATAAGGGAGAATGGATTTTTGTCATTTTTAATGTGCCAGCTGGTTGCAAACCCTCCAATACAGCTGATCCTCGAGGTGTGTCTGCACATGTTGCCTGCGGGCCTCACCCTGACTGAGAAAACACCCTCCACACACGCCCAATTGACCTACCTCGGTTTTGTTTGGTTTTAGAATAGAATAGACTAGACTGTTTCAGTTGGAAAGGACCTATGATGATCATTTAGTCCAACTGCCCGAGCAATTCAGGGCTGGCCAAAAGTTAAAGCACGTCGTTAAGGGCATTGCCCAAACGACAGTGGCAGGCTTGGGGCATCGCCCACCTCTCTAGGAAGCCTGTTCCAGTGTTCGACCACCCTTTTGGTAAAGAAATGCTTCCTAATGCCCACTCTGTACCTCCCGTGGTGCAGCTCTGAGCTATTTCCACACGTCCTGTCAGTGGATCCCAGGGAGAAGAGCTCAGCGCCTCCCTCCCCGCTTCCCCCCCTCAGGAAGCTGTGGAGAGCAAGGAGGTCGCCCCTCAGCCTCCTTTTCCCCAAACTACACAAGCCCGAAGCCCTTAGCCGCTCCCCGGAGGTGTTTTCTGGTGATTTTTGCATTTGTTTGCGTCGGTTCTGTTTTATTTCGTCGGCTTTCCTTTTCCCCAAGCGCCGCGGCGGCAGCCAGGACTTCCCCCCCCTTCGCCCACCTCAGCCGCCT
>NW_010973333.1:3191985-3250072 GCF_000737465.1 Haliaeetus leucocephalus
CGAGCGTTGTTCGCCGAACCGGAGGAGCCAGGAGCCGCGGTTGACAGGTGGGGCTGCGGGGGAGGCCGGTGTCTCGCAAGGCGCTGCCTTTTTTTTTTTTTCCCTTTTTTTTTTTCCCCTTTTTTTTGTTTTGTTTTGTTTTTTTCCCCTCCGTATTAAACGCTTGCGTGTGAAGGGCTACGCGGCTTTCCAGCGCCGTGCCGGGTTTTATTCGTGGCCGGTGCCTTTCCCGGGGCCGGAGCACCGGGGCTTCGTCTCTTCCTCCTCTCACAGCAAACGGCGGGGCACGCCGGACCGGTGCGATCCTCTTATGGCTGTGGTAGGCATTCCCGTTGTGGGTTTTTTTTAAATAATCCTAAATTAGGCTGTTTCTAACAGGTTTCCAGTGTTGCCGCGCTCTGCTTCTCGGTAAGCACGCAAAGTCAAGACGGGAAACAGCTCGGAAAATTAAATGTAGGGTCTGTGAAACACATGGAGAATCGCGGTTAACGTGGTCGCGACTGTAATCCTTTCCCTGTTGCTTCCAGGTACTTAACAACAACAAAAAAATGCATGTTTTCCCATCATGTCTCTCCGTGCAGTAGCTCTCGCCAGCTACAGCAGGACAGAAGTCTTCAAGCAGCCCTGCTCCAAAAAGGTGAGGCGAGGAAGGCATCTCGACCTTGGGTCAGGGGTTTCCTTAGCTGGGGGCACTTTTTTTCCAAAAAAAATAGCTTTTAGTTGTCCGTGGTTGTGGTAAATATTTTTAAATGCTGGCGGTTTCGTTACAGAGTTATTTTTGGAAATATAGTCCCAATACCGAGCAGGGAAAAGCTGTCTCATCCTATAAAAGATGTCAAATTGTCAGTGGTTTTTACTGGTTATGGCAGAGTGTTGTGGTACTTTTCATGCACCTCTTGTCATATTTCCTTGTAAGTGCTCTTTAATTGCTTTTTGGGTTCGTTTTGGTTTTTGTAGTTTAATAGTTAAATACTAAAGGAGCTCTTTCTTAATCCGATACAGTTGAAATCATAACATCTTGAAAGTAAATGGAAATATTTTATCTGAATTCTCAGAACGTGGGTTGCTTCTGATAAGATCTAAGAGATGGGAGGGTTGCTTAAAAAAGCCAAAATCTTAAAACTTAGCACGCTTCGTATTAACGCTTACAGATAAAGTACTTGCATTCACCCTGGTGTCAGGCAGTTGTGATGCTTGCATCCTAACAGATAGAATCTCTTAACTGCTGATATTAAAAACAATTTTTTAGAAAATAAAAGTAAGTAATAAAAAATGAGTTCCTGTAAGAACTACTTTATCCAGTCACATTGACAATATGATATTTATATGTACAAAGCCTGCCTACATGACGGGTTCTCTAAATTAGTGCAGAGGGGAAAAAAAAGAAAGCACTATCACAGACACTGTAAGGAGTGTTTTTCTAAGCACTGGCATAATCAAACACTAAATATTTGAAATTCAGCATACTATTTTTGGCCTGAAATGTTATTCTTCAGTTAAAAGGGAAATTCTTTGTGGGTTTTAATTTCTTCTGCTTTCCGTCAGCCTGAAGGGTATCTGGACTAGATCTGCTCTGAGTCATCTCGCTCTCCGACCGGACCACATGGGGAATGTAGAGGTCCACACAGGGTGGCAGAGGACAGCACACCTTTTAACTCCCTTCTCTTTGTATGGGATCACAGGGTGCAGGAGAGGGCCAGAGGCATCCTGGGGATGCTTCTGTGTGGAGACATCTCACCGATGTCTGTGAGTGGGGAGAAGGCACGAGGTACGCCTTGGTTAAGTGCCTTTTAATGATGTGCCCATCGGAGCATGGCACCCCTTTGATTTCCCTGGTTTCTGTGATGTGCTCTGCAGGTCCATGACAAACTTGGGGCACTGGAGAGAGAGTGGGAGACAAATGTATGACCCTTGCAAGGAATTTGTGAGCTTGGGGAGGAGACCTGTTGCTTTGCTGTCCTGGGTGTATCTTACTCCCTCGTTGAAATTAGCCCCTGGGTGTCTGCGCTAAACTGCTTGCCCTGGCTGAGCTTATGCTGGTTTGACAATATGGTAAATCCGGCTTTGGGTTTAGAAATATCGAATCGGAAGCGTCATGACCACACAAAGCGAAACGCTGATCTGGTATAAGCCTGCCTAGTCAGTTGAAATGCATTCAAAATTCTTGTCAGCTTATACTGGCAGGCTGTATGCCAGGTCAAGTATTATCTATTTGTGTCACTTCTCACTTTATGCTGGGTCAGCCAGATCACTGACGTTGAACCACAGGTACTATGTTCTATCAAATTAGGCAGACGTGATTATGTGACCACGCTTGCTCCCAGTCGATACAGCTGGAAGATCAAGCAGCACATGCATCAGGTGCTTGTGGAGTCGGAGCCCCGTAGCTTTACCTTGTAGCTTGTATGCATCTAAACAGGCCTGTGCTTCCAGCTACAGATTGGTGGTTCCTTGAGTTCTTTTCCACTTCATTGCTGTTGTTTTGACAGATACATAGACATCTGATTCAGCATTTTATCTCGCATATGCCTCATACACATTTAATATTCCTACCTCCTACCGTGGAGAGTTTCTTTTGGTCACGTGCCTTCTGGAGTGAAATGCGAGATGCAGAGTTGAGATGCCAGTGCTCTTCAGGTGGTGCGTGCTTCTGGGGCGATTTTCAGACAACCAGAAATACAGGCAGTGGTTAGGTGACTGTCGGCAGGCCTTAGCACGGTGTTCTTCCTCCTGGGATGTCTGTGAGACTGGAGGTATCATTACCAGAGTACTGTTGTCTTATAACCAAATTGTCTGCCTGTGTGTTCTTGTTCTAGCTAAACCACGAAAGCCTAAAGGTGGCTTTCAATGAGTCAGCGTATTCTTCAAATCCCTCGGCGAGGATTAGCTGCCTAGCTCCGACACCTCAAATCTCCGTTCTCTCAGGTATGCCAATTTGTTCTAAAATGCCTCCCTCTGGGGAGCTTTGCTGATGCCTGTAGTGCTAGCAAAAGCTATCAGTATTTGTGTGCACTAAAGTATAGTCTGGCTGGAGAGGGAACCTTGCTTATTGGCTTTGAAGATGGGACAACATCGAAGTATATTGCACGGTTTGAAAGTATGGGGTTTGTTTGCCTTTTAAATGGTAGTTTGGCCATTTTAGTTACGGTGTCATTTTGAGTGCTCGAGTAAAATACTTGAACCGTTCAGATGATTCTTGGCAGGTTAACTCCTTGTTCATTCAAGAAGTAGCTTTTCAGATTTTAACAGATTACCATAATTACTCACATGAGTATTAGTTGCAAAACTGGGCTTGAGATTTTTTTCTTATTGGAACTAACCTATTCTGGTAGTAGCTTAAAATGTGGGGTTTGGTTCGTTTGTTTTTTTTTTTTCTTTTCTTAAGCTTGGCAGAGCAGAACCATGAGTTGAATTCTTAGAACTTGTTCTTTTTTTTCTTACAATCCATTAAGAACAAGTATTTAGCAGAGTAAGTAATGGTTGTATGATTAGTGCTAGAGATGCTCCATGATGCTGTGGAGATGACAAAGGATGAGAGGGATGGAAAGGCTGCAGGGATGGGTTTTGCAATAGGAGAGCAGAGCAGAAGAGTTGAAGACAGTAAGACTAAATATTTGCACAGAAAAGATGCTGTTTGCAGCCCAGGTTAAGGTATTCCTGTGCAACTGAAATGTCAATAGTTACCAAAATTGCTTTCTTTTCCTGAAAAGATTTAAATATGTTTGTTTGAATGTCAGCTAGCTTTTATTTTCCCATTTCTGCCCTTATGCTGCCATGGCTGGCTATGTTGGCAAGGTGTTTCTTTGCAATTGTAGCCAGTAAAATGTGCAGTTTTGCTGCTATTTCTGCAAGACCTTTGTCCTGATAAGTGGCAGGTGGCTGGTCCCAATCGCTGATGAACTCCTTAGCTAATTTTGACCTGGCTTTACTAGGGTGGCATTGCTAGCAGTTCTTGTGGTATAGCTTACACGTGAGGTTCTTAATAATTTTTTCAGCTTTCTCTTGATGAGGACTGCTCTTCATATAGACTTGCTTTTCCAAAGTACGTAGGGGTGTTTGTTTCGCTTTTGATCCCTTCATTAGTAAACTTTCTTATCATGCAGTTTGAGTGCATGCTGGCTTCCAGGTGAGTGACTCGTGGAGAGGTTTACTGTTTTCCATTGATATATGTCCAAGGAAAGCAACCTCTGGGCAAAGTCTGCAGCCTGCAAGACTTGCTGCTTTTTTCACCAGCGGTGTTTAACATTCCTTGTGGTCCTAACTAAGAGTTCTTTGCCCTGGAAACGGATCTTCCTGATTGTATCTATTCTTAGAATTTTACAACCCACTTATCTTCCCCAAAGGAGACAGTTGTTAACTTCATTGTTGTGATGTGGTTGGTAGTTTCTTCTTGAACGTAGACTTTGTCTAATCTCTCCATTGCTTGGGTGGTGGCAGTTCCTGCAAGGCTTTTTGTTCAAGGTATAGGACTTCAGTTTATTCTTGAATAGCTACTGGTGGGAGTGTGCACTTCTGCATCAGGCTAATGTTGCCATGTTTGCTGCTAAAAGCAGTTTTCCATTTTCTGTTGAACTAAGTTTTGCAGTAGATCACCTAGGATGTTGGCAGGCAGTACTTTTGATTCCTTCAGAGACGTTACAATGAACTCACTGTGACAGAGCTAATTTTCTTTATGGGTTCACGTAAATGTTGCCACCTCTGTGAATAACTGACTGAAGGTTACTTTAGCCTTTTCCACATAAGGAGTGTCTGACTGAACTGAAACGCTCAAGCATGTGACCTTTTATTACTAAGTGTATCCTTTTTTTTTTTCTTCCTGCTCTATTGATCCTCCATATGTCTTGCTATAATGTGACCTTTTACTGGCAATAGAACCAGTACCTGTACAGCTAACTGTACCTCATCCAGTTTTGTAGAACAATGATGTTTTTGAGCATGCTGACAATTGGTCACCATTAAAGTCTTAACTGGTTGTGTTTGGCTAGCAGCAGCATACTTTACTGTTGGTTTATTACCTAGCTTTATCAATGACAGAATTGCTTCCTGACTGGAGAGAGCAAGAGCTTTCTTGCAGAAAGTGGCAGAAGAGAGTGGTGTGTGAATTCAGCTCTTTCCTGTCTTCTTACTATGTCAAAAATAATGTGTGTTTTATTCACGGTTGTAAATTAACCTTTTCTTAGGATTGTTTCCTAAATTCTCGGTTTCTTCCCTTTTCTGAACAGACGAATACTCAAGGCCAGCAGTGATCGGACATGCTGGAAGTTTTGGATCATACCCAGACAGTGCTGAAGCTATCAAAGACATTCTCATGTCTGTTTTAAATGCATCTGGTTTGAAGCCCTCTTTGGTGCAGGAGCAGACCACAATGCAGGGAGCTGAGCATCTGGACAGTGACATGGAACAGTGGGAAGAAAGCAGCGCTGGGGATAGCCGTGATGACAGTGACAGCGATTCTGCACATCACAGTGCTGCTTGTACACAAACGGACATTCGGTTTACAAGGCACCGGGCATGTTGGGACAACACGCACTATGATTCCTCTAAACCTTCGCTGGATACTTTCTTTTGTCCCCGTTACTCTGATGGGGATCGTGCTGCTTCCTCCTTGAATGGTTTCACTCTTGCAGACGTGTCCCCTCTGAAGCGGGATTGCTTTACCCAGGTGACATTAACAGGAGGCACTGTCACATCAGCTGTCGTGCATTCTGGAAAAGAACATTATACCTCCCCTGAACAAGACTTGACTTTCACAAGGTTTCTTTCCGATTCAGCTGTTGGTAAGCCAGCAGATCTGTTGAAATACCCTGACGCTTTGGAGCCTTTGCCCATCAGCAACAGTGACAGCAATTCTCCCAGTGGACTTTCCCAGTCAGAGCCAGTCAATCAAACAGGTAACTTTACAGGTCCATTTTTGTTTTAAGATTTCTGTGCTAGGAAAGACAACTGTAATTGAAATGGGCCTTGTTTATGGTGATTGCAAATTAGACAAATGTTATCGTACAAAATAGGAGAGAGGGGAGAAAGAGAAAGCTTAAAAACGAAGAAGAGCCAGAGGGTTGGACTTGGTGAAACAGGAGACACTTGTGTTTGCAGTAGGTGTCTGTTTCATGATGCAGAAATGCTTCTGTAACATGCAACCTTTGGTAAAACATAAAAATCGCTGAGCTGTGAGCAATGTAGAACATCCACTGGCAGAGGCTTCCACCAACTTCATCTTGTCTTCACCGTTATCCTCCTTCTGAAAGCAGACAGCATGGATGTGGCCGTTTGGTCGTGATTCATTGGTGTGTGCAGGCTCCCTGGGACATCTCCTTGTGTTTGACGTGAGCTGGAGGAGAGGGAGTCCTTTGATTCTGGCATTTCGGAGGCAGGGCATTAACATCCGTTCTCATTAGGCCTAAATTGGCTTGTGCCAGACCTCTTCCCACCGTCTCAGAGACACACAGCCCCATCCGATACAGATCAGGATCTTTTTACCCCTCGCCAGTTTCTGACCATATGGATATCCTGCATGTTGGCTGTGAGGAGACGCAGACCGAGGGTTCCTAGCAAAGGGTGCCTTCTGTTCCTGCATTGGCAGGGGGCTCAGGGCAGCGCAGGCCCATAGGCGAGGAGCTGTGTCCTCAAGACGGCCGGTGGAGCAAGCCAGCTTGGCCTTGGGGCTGCATGTGCCTCCATGAGGCCCACTGGCCTTCCTGGGCTGCCCCTTGGCTAGGACAGCAAAACAATCCCCTCGTGTTTAATACCTGAGGTTGATATGAACAGTCTTCGCTACAGCAAGATGAAGAATTTCTATTTTATTTATAAAAGGTGTTACCGGTATCTGAGGGCTTATTCTTACTAGGTGCTGAGCCTCGGAAAGGTGGTGCAGCTGAGGCCTGACTTTCTGCTGGAAAGAAAGCAAACAGCAGGGAGCACTCAGCCTGCCTTTGTATTATAAATAAAAATGGCAGAGGCTGGGTTGTTTGTGGTTTTGTGTGGGTTTGGCTTTTTTTTTTTTTTTTTTTTTTTTTTTTTTCCTTTGGTCAATACTAGTCATAGTGGTGACGCTCCTGCCAAGCTCTGGTCCTTCCTAGCTATTAACTCGGAGCTCCTCCAAGGCCTCAAGCTGGCAGCAGGATCTCAAATAGGCACATGCCATTTGGAGGACTGGGAGCTCTTAATAATAACAACTTTGTCAACTGGGATAGGCTGTCGTCATCAGTTAATATGGTGACAATTATGGTGGTTTCCTTCTACTGGGTGTTTTGTTGGCCCGGTGTAGCTGAGAGGTGCCCATCAGGGTGGTTGGAGCCAGCTGGGGCCAGTCATGCAGGTTTGGGTATCTGGGTCTGGAAAACATGGCCCAGGCTCTTGGTGTCAGCAGGGACTGTGAGGCACGTGTGTAAGAACAGATCAATCATGCGTGACTCGATCTTCTGGCACGAGAAGGACATGTCACAAGCTTGCGTTGGGTCAGTAATGCTGCTGGCTCTCCAGAAAGCAAATGAAGGAATATGGTTGCCAGGTGACTGAAGAAGTAGCATCCTTGATTTTACTAACAAATACTCCTCACAGGAGCCAGGATCCTGTTAGACACTGTGCAACGTGGTGGGCTCTGTCTGCGTTACACTTTGTTCTGTATAAAGTGAAAATTTCTGTATTTCATCGTTCCTTGTTGCTTCCAGCCATTTAACTCAACACTGGGTAGCCTGGGGTGAGGGCAGTGAGGTCGCATTCTCCCCTGCATTGTGTGGGACTTTGAGCACGAGCACGGGAAAAGCAAATGGCAAACTGAAAAAGAAGAAATAAAATGCCTGATTTGAAGGCAGGAATTGCACAAGAGCATCTCCTGACTTGCCATCCTTTCCATTGCTGTCTCAGAGATGGTGGTTTCTCACTTTTGTTTCTCGTAGGAGAATTGGCGAGGGATGCAGAGGACATAAGAAAATGACAGAAGATGACTTAAATCAGCATAAATAATTTTTTTCAGCGGGATTTTCTCCTGGTCCTCTGAGACTCCTGTTAGGTCTTGTTCATACGTTTAAGGGCGATTCTCTGGTGGCCTCATGCAACCTTCTTTCTGAAAAGGCTCCATCACTGTTAATGAAGAGCCTGTGACTGAACTTGGTGTTGTCTGGGGGCTCTGTTGTGGTTGGTGCGTCACTGGCAGTTCACAGGGCTTGTTCTTGCTTCTAACCTCTGTGTGCGTCAAGGTCACTTCCTTCTGTGGCTCTTGAGGGCTCATTCCCCAGCCCCAGCAGCCTCCAGGCAACACTGCTCAGGAGCAGAAGGGCAACCAGATTATTTTTTGCATCAGACCCAAAGTTGCGTCCCATTGCTGGATGCGCTGGGCTCCTTCCCTGTGCTCCTTCTGACTTTACGTTCTTTTCACTTAAAGATGCAAGAGGTAAGCAAAAGAGAAAGCTCCCATTAGATTTCAAATTGATATTTAAGATGAATTGCATCTTGTATTTTAAAGAGGAAGGAATAGTTTTCCCATTTCCTTATTTCTGTTTATTATTTTTAGTTCATAGAGTAATGTTTGTTATCTTAACTGATGAGAATGTAGGCTTTATCAAGCTGTAGAGTCTTTAGCACTTCCCTGTACTCCCCATACACTGCTTATCCAGTGAGATGAATCATAAAATAGGCATTAAAATAACCTAATTGGGTGATTAAATCTGTTTTGAAAAGTCAGATCATCAGCTTTTCCATTGTTCCTCCATGGTATACACAGTGGAGGTATTAATAATTATGTAAAAAACACTATGTCCATGTTGCTACGCTGGAGCACAGTATTGCCTTTCCAGCCTGATGTCACTGATGCTCTGGGCAGTGTAACATGGTTTCTATAAATAAGGCAATATAAAGAATCTAAACTAGGCCTGAGAGTGCCCTTTAGTTGGAGAAAAACTTTTCGTAAATTATTCTCATATTTTGTGGGACCTCTTTGTCCTTTCTGTGACTTAAATAAATGTAGGAGTGTTTTTCTGTTTTTGTTTTACAAAAAGCCTTTGATTAAGCCGTGTTATCTGCAACGGCTTTAAATGGCATGTGTGGTGGTAGCATTTAGATACGATCTATTTTATCCTGTAAACATCACCACAGTGAAACAGAAATTGTTTGGTTATAAGGTCAAAGAAGAAGTAATAAACACCAGTCAGTGTTAAAACAAACAAACAAACACCACCCCCCCAAAAAAAACCCCAAAAAACAACCTCACAAAAAAAACCCAAACAAAAAAACAAAACCGAAAAAAGCCCAAACAAACAAACAAAAAAATGCAAACAGAAAACCAACAAACAGGAGTCATTTCCTTTCATGTCTCATTAGTGTGTACATCCATAGACATTATATATAATCTTTGTCATCCTTCCAGTAAATTTCTTGTAGCAGTGGTTGTGAGTGCTTTGAAAACAAAACATGAGGGCTTGATCTCACACCTTCAGTTCTCTGGGGAAGAAGATTGTGACTATATATACATACTTATATATAAAAAGCAATCCATGGTACATCTAGAGAAAACCAGATGTGTGCTCTGCTGCATAGTGAAAGATCTTAACCGGAAAAAGAGATGAATTTTGTTTCACGTGCTCACTATACTCGGCAGCAAATGCCAGGAAAACAAAACTGCTATTCTGGGAAGCAGGGAGTACAGTGGCTAATGCGTCTGCCCCAGTTGCACGTATATTACCATGCAGTAGGGGTTGCATTTGGAAACAGGAGGGAGATTTCCTCGAGGTATGGAAACATAACAGCAAAGTGTTTTCCAAACTTGCTGTAGTCACACAATGCCAGCAGTGATTCAGGGAATCTTAAGGCTGATGCATCTCTCTGCATGCCCAGACAGCAGTGAGATTTCTTTTTCTTCCAGCTATTGTGAATGAGCAGAAAAGCAGCGTTAGCTGGCTGTGTTGCAAACTGCAGAGCGTTACTGTAATCCCAGCCCGAGGTTCTGGCTGTGGTTGTGCCCAGCAGCTCAGGCCGTAGCTGGGAGAGGGCTGGTGTTGGGAGCACAGCGGTGCTGTCACCCACGGCATTTAAACTGTGTTTCCCTGGTAGTTGTTACTCATGCTTCAGGTTGCCAGGGTAGTTCAAATGCCAACGTGTTCCTCGCATTTCTCTCTCTTTCTTCTTGACTTCCACCACAACCTCCAGCCCCAACAGTGTTCAGTTTGGGGAAAGAAAGTTTGCTTTGCTTTCTGAAAATTACCCTGCACGCATCCTGGGAGCTGCAGAGAAAGAAGTAACTAATAAAAGTTCTTGTTATAGCCACAGGTTCTACTTCTCTGAACATAAGTGCTATACCGTTGAATCGTTCGTTGCAAGACATCTGCATGCTTCCAGAAGATGTGGAGAAGGTGAGGACAATAAAGATTCCTGTCGTTGTTTTTTCTATTTTATAGTGGCAAAACCAAATGACAGGAGGCATTTCTCAATAACAGAACTCTCTGATAGACTAGTCTTTACAAATACTGTATTTTCCCCTCTTCTTCCCCTCTGTGGGTGAACCTACAGACCTAAAATGCCTATTTCTTCCTTTATTTTTACTCTTAATCCATTCATTAAATATTTTAATTATTTTAAAAGAATGGAAATATTTTAGAGCACTGTATATTTCTGCTTTTCATTCTATGTTTTTCACACACATTCCTTGAGACCAAACTTTAAGATTATTGTAGTCAGTTTAAAGTTATGTTAGGATATGTTTTGTAGAATTTGTTGCAGCTACATGCATATGTATGACATTTACCTCATGCTTTTTCTATGAGGAGATATGGAGAGGTTGGCTTTTTTTGTGTGTGGTTATGATGAGCATGTGAGATTGCTGTAAAAGAATTACAGTGTGATTAACAAGCACAGTAACTGTAACATTTGCGGTAATTTAAGCAGTTTCGCATGGCTTTTGAATTTGCATAAGGGGCCCAAATGGTCTTAGGTGTGTTGACACATAGGCAGCCCATTTGAGCTTATAAACAGAGATAAAGATGAGAAGATAACGCTGTCACACGTAACTCAGTGTGCTAAATGTTAAATCTTTTCTAACAATTGGAAAAGAAGGGTTAATGTTATAATTGGTTATCGCAATGAGTAGGATTTAAAACAAAAGAGCTTTAAAAATGTGCCTAGAAAAGGAGATTTTTTTGCTGGACTGTGGATGTGCATGTGGTCCTGCCTCCTGGGCCCAAGAGGTAGTCATCTTTGTGCACAGCACTGGTTTTACTGGAGTGGCAAGTTCTGCTTTTGATTTGAAGCTCTCACTGTCCCTAAGGTGCATTTAAAAAACAAACAAGCAAACCCCCCCCCCCCCCCCAAATACCCAATAAATCACACACCAAAACCCAACAAACTCAGTTAACTAGCTTTTCATGTTGCTTTTTGTGAAAGGAGAGGATGTTTCTCCATCTGTAATATGGGGAACCAAAACCAAAGTAATTTGCTTTCAGTCACCAGGAGACCAGTGAGTATATGTCTGGATTAGAAACCACAGTGTGAAAACTACTGAGTGAGGCAAGATCGCATCAGCTACTTCTTCTTTGCAGGTGATTGGGGCTGATGTGATCAGAGGTTAAAAGATATCAAGAGCTCAGTCCATTAGGAGTGAAGCTGCCTTTAAAAAAAACCAAACCAAACAAAAAAACCCCAACAAACCAAAACCCAAAACACTTTTAGGTTGTGAAATAATGTCTTTGAAATTTAGGAGACTGAAAACTAAGTTACATGTAGTGTCAGGAACTCTGAGCGTTGTAGTCGTGTGCCAGGAAGGAGATGGGCCAGAAAATCTAGAGGGACTTTCCACTGATGCGAGTGGGAGGGAAGAGAAGTGAGAAGGTTGGTGTGTCACAGCTGAGTTGGGACTGCTTCCTAGGGTAACAGACTTATCAGGAGGCAGAGCTGAAAACTGATAGTCATGCTGAGTACAAGAATGCCTGTATCCTGTTCCATCTTTTTGCAGCGCAGCTCTCCCAAGTACACTCATAATCGCTTTTATCAGCAGGACGTGCCGATATGCTGTGCTCTGCCAGTAACGTGGGGCTAACCAGTGCCATGCAGTCTTTTTGAATCTTCAAAGTAGGAGATGTCGTCTTTATTTCCCAAAAGGCAAAAGGCTGTTTAATTCTTTCCTCTGCTAATGGCGTGTCCTGAAGTTCACTGAAAGTTGTCTTGGGAGAAACTGGGCACCAAGCTAAGTGATGTTAATCAGTGTTAGGGAAAAGATAAAAGTCTCTTCAAACACCCACAGGGACTTGTGGGCTTTCTCTAATGTTGAGATTAATCTCTTCTAAATGTATTTGGCTGTGGAGAATAAGAAAGCAGTGATGTCTGTTGTGGTCCTTAAGATTTAGCTATTTGTAAACACTGATGTCTGTCTCCATGCTTTCCATACAGGCTGTAGGGGATATCACAAATACTGACACCGAGCGGTACAATTTTCTGAGCATAAGCCACTTTTATAAAGCTTTAATTATTCTGCACTCAGAATCTCTAGCCTTAGATACTGCCGTGGTTTTTTAGATGGAGGTTTAGCTTTGCACAATGCAAATGCGTGCAGTTGAGGGGAGAGGGGGAGAGTATCCTGGGCATCTCTGGGTTTCCATCTGTGCATGTGAGTGCATGTGTCTCTCCATGATGCATCTACTTTTGAGCTGAGCCTGGGCTGGGAAGCTGTGCCCAGGCCAGCAGCTGTAGCACAAGTGGGGCTGGTGGGATGCTCTGTTAGACCACAGGGAGCAAGGGATGCAGCAGTGACATTGAAGAGACTGGATGTCTCAGTGGTGCTGGAGGTGACTTTACAAATTCCCTTTTCCCAGAGAACGGGGGACCTGGGCAGGAAAGATGGTAAGGGACACCATGGGGAGGGGTTGTCTGGCAGGGAAATGCTACCGTGAAGCTTTGAAACATCTACCTTTTATTTAAGGTGGTGTGAACCCCAGGGGAGCTAGGTTCCCACTTACCATTATCACAGACTTTCTATGCAGCCTTGAGTTGACCTTGTAAGCTCTCTCACTGCACATTCCCTACTTCACTGCCTTAACTCTTAACACCTGAAAGCATTTTACTAGCTTCTGTGCTACCCACCACCTGAAGATCTATAGTCCCTTCAAAACTTTCCACTTCTGACCCCATCCAAGTTAGCATGCGTGCAAAACTGCTTGTACACACTGACTTGAAATTAAATCCTACTAAATAGGTTACATGGATTCATGCTTGCATACTAAATAATATAGTGTAACTAGAAGACTATGTCCCTAAAATGCATACATATTCATCAATTAGGCATGTAATCAAGTTTCTTTTTATCTAATAGATGGGTAAGATAAAAGTAAACTGTATGTTTTAATCAAGGGCGAGAATTATCTGGGCAGTTGCCTTTTGCATGTTGTCTCTGAATTTCCTTTGGGGTAGGGGTTTTTTGTGTTTAAATGAAAGGTGAGATGGCCTTGCATTTTCATTTCTTGAGTTGAAAATGTACAGGGAAAAATTATATATTTAACTTCATCTTAAGGAAGTATAAAATATGCTGTGTACTAATGAGTATTCTAATCTTGTGTCCAGGAAAACGCGCACTTTTTTGTCGCAGATATGATTATAGCATCCTTAGAAAAAATGAAATGTAATATCCTAAGCCAACAAACAGAGTCCTGGGGCGCGGAGGAAACAAATGGATCAGATGGCAGCTATCACACTGATTCAGAGTTATCTTCTTACCCTGGAGTGAAGAAGTCTGATTCTTCTGTTGCCTCGTCAGACAGTGGTTACGAAGGCAAGTTACTTAGTCTATAATGCAACCTTGTCTGACAGCCTTTGCCATTTATTTTTGCACAAGAAAATACTAAATGAATTCGGGCATTGCTTGGAACCAAATCCTCTGTTACCTTCTTTGGTCTCTTGGGAGCTGTGTTCCCTCAGGATCATTATGCCACAAGTATTTTCCCTGTGGGTCAAATTCTTCCTTTTGAATGCTCACATCTGTGTTTTATTTATTATAATTGATTTTTTTTTTTTACATGAAAAAGAAAATGTAAGGTTGAAGCGCCACATGCCAAGCACAACTCTCCATAGATTGTGCCTGTAGTTGGCTGGTTTTCTCTCTGCTTAAATCCTTTTTTGCAGGATTTGAAGCTTGGCTCTGTCCTTCAGTGCTTACTTCTGCACTATGCAGATCAGGCCACACAACTGATTTCAGTGAAACTGACCAGAGTATTCATTCACATATAGTTTCAGGCAAGCAAATAAACGCTCCTGGCACTATAATGCTTGAGTCAGCCCATGCATTTTAAAGTAGATTTTAGTCTCTTGATTAATATTGATCTTGGTGATAGAACTTAAGTCTAAACGATGTAACTTCTGTGGAAGAATGAATGGTGTGCTTGCATGTGAGAAGTGGAGAGACCACTGATAATATAAAAGCTTTTGGTTTAGTCTCTAGAAGCTTCTTCCTAAGAAACTGAGGGACATGCTGTATGACAGTCTTCCAAGAATTGGCTTTCTGTGTGTGTATAAAAATAAATAAATAAATAAAATTGCTCTATAAATACAGCCTGTGTTCTAAAGTTTTGGTAAGCGAAGACAAATACAAATATAACTGCAGCTACTCTATAAATGCTGGAAATGTTTAACTGGTGTTGCCTTTGTTCTGGACAGGCTGTGCTTTGCTGCCTGTCAGCTCCCCAGTGCATCTACCATCACGTCATGAGATTACTAGATTTCGTTGCCACAGTGACTCAGAGGATGAATATGTAATTATTGGTAAGACTTTAAAACTATACCTGCAGAAACAGCTCCATTGCATTGTTTGGAAAATCTGTTGACTTAGTAGATGTTATTGCAGGAGAAATAACATGAGAAAATGAGAAGAATGATGTATGCATGACTCCTTATTGCAACACGTGCAGAAATAACCAACTAGTGCAGGATTTCCTTTCTACAGAAGGATATCTTTGCTGGTTTGAGGGTGTGATGGGTTGACCCTGGCTGGATGCCAGGTGCCCACCAAGCTGCTGCTCTGTCACTCTCCTCCTCAGCTGGACAGGGGAGAGAAAATAGAATGGAAGGCTCATGGTTCGAGATAAGGACAGGGAGAGATCACTCACCAATTACTCGACTTGGGGAGATTAGTTTAATTTATTACCTATCAAATCAGAGTAGGATAATGAGAAATAAAACCAAATCTCAAAACACCTTCCCTCCACCCCTCCCTTCTTCCTGGGCTCAACTAGACTCCCAAACTCTCCACCTCCTTCCCCCAGCGGTGCAGGGGGACGGGGAATGGGGGTTGGGGTCAGTTCATCACACCTTGTCTCTGCTGCTCCTTCCTCCTCAGGGGCAGGACTCCACACTCGTCCCCTGCTCCGGTGTGGGGTCCCTCCCACGGGAGACAGTCCTTCACGAACTTCTCCAACATGAGTCCTTCCCACAGGCTGCAGTTCTTTATGAACTGCTCCAGCATGGGCTTCCCACGGGGTCACAGCCTCCTTCAGGCATCGCCCTGCTCCGGCATGGGGTCTCTCTTCCCGGGCTGCAGGTGGAGATCTGCTCCACCGTGGACCTCCCTGGGCTGCAGGGGGACAGCCTGCCTCACCATGGTCTTCCCCATGGGCTGCAGGGGAATCTCTGCTCCTGCGCCTGGAGCATCTCCTCCCCTCCTCCTTCACTGACCTGGGGGTCTGCAGGGTTGTTCTCTCACATATTCTCACTCCTCTCTCCAGCTACTGTTGTTCTTCTGCAGTTTTGGGGGTTTGGTGGGTTTTTTTCCCCCTTCTTAAATCTGTTCTCCTGGAGGCCCTACCACCATCACTGATGGGCTTGGCCTTGGCCAGTGGTGGGTCCGTCCTGCAGCCAGCTGGCATTGGCTCTGTCGGTCATGGGGGAAACTTCTGGCAGCTTCTCACAGAAGCCACCCCTGTAACCGCCTCGCTACCAAAACCTTGCCACACAAACACAATACAGGGACTGAAATTATGTCTAAGGATTAAACCCAATGAATGTGGGTGAGCAAAGTGTGAAGCTGGCACAACCTCAGCCAACCACAGCAGCATTGTTTGAGAGAATTTAGGACTTGATAATTTTCTAATTAAAGAGGTTAATTTGGTTTTAGGCAGCCCTCGCTCTGCTTCAGGACTAGAGCAGAATGTGTCCCCTTATAGCCACCAGTGGGCTGCTTCTTTTCAGGACTTCCTGAGTTTCTTTGGTTAGCTTCTGTTTTTTACACACACAGAAATAGAAACTCTTAAAAGTAGCCTGAGCAACATTTAATCTTTATCTTATTTTTTCCTGATAACAAATGCTTTTTTTTTTACTGCTCCCTTTGGTTTTAGAGATTCACAGGTTTTTTTACCTGCTTTCCCTAATCTAAGAATGAAGAACTAGCTCCCCAAACTGCATTTCTAGTAGCAAGAGTTATTTTGATATGTATGAATGGGGAAGCGTTTGTCTTGAGAACGATATGTATGTCCAAAACTAATGCTACCAATGTGAACATATTTTGTCTACATAAATGTAATGAAGAAGTGTGTGCTTTAATTCCATTCATGTCACCTGTTACTAACACTTTTATAGCATTAGCTGGCATGTTTGTGATCAGTGTCTCCAAATATCTGTCAGTGTCTGAAAAAAAAATTAATGTGCGCTCTATCGGTTCTGTATATTATTAATGTCTAGTCCCTTCTGGTTGGACCTGGACTAGCAGGCACTTAGTCTCTCCTTACGGATTACCCTGCTCTTGAAGGGAGGCTGATGGTGATGATAGGATGCATTGCTGTTAGGAGTACTCTTCCTCAGCAGATACAAGAGATCTGCAGAAGAGATAAGGCTCCTTATGCCTGTTTACAACCAGGGCTGAGGTTGTTTCCCACATCCAGCAAGGATGTTGTAAAGATGAATATACTTGAAATTGACACCGTGGTAACATAGAGGGTAGATTTAAACCAGTGCTGAGTAACTTAAGCTTTGCTTCTTAGATGGCTTGATAAAATTTTCTCCTTTACCACAGAACTTGAAGACCTTGAAAATCTGTCTGTCTCCCCAGATGAAAGGTATTGCTATGTATTTTTACTATAATAGCCCGGTGGCACTACCTTTTCTGCTGGACCAGCTTTCTGGTGACTTGGCTGGCTGGGGCGGGAACTATGTGGGAGTGGTAAATTTGGCCCTCCCAAGGAAGGGGAAGGAATGTTGCTTGACAGCAAATGTCTGTGGCGCTTGGCTTAGCAGAGCATTTCTCTGGTCCTGGAGTCTTGCTGGAGGGTGGTTGCTGTGGCTCTGCAAGGGCCTGGGTGTATCAAAGCAAGGGGATAGGAATGAAGGGATGGGAGAGAAGTTTTCAGGGATGCAGAAGAGGCAGCAGAGCTGCTGCTGACATGCTGCTATTTTTCACTGTCTGTATTGCTTAACTTTCAGATCATCTTCTGAACCAGGCAGCAATTCTGCTGAAGCAACAGCCCAGGAGTTATGCAGAGCTTTCAGAAAACACTGGCTGCAGACAGACTCTGCAGTTCAACTGTCTGGTTGCCTGAGCTCATCTAAGCAGAGAGTGAGTCTGAGCCGAAAACAGCGGGCTCTTTATTTGGTTCCCCAAATAATCATTGTCTCACTGCAGCTGCTTCACTGTTGGGGAAGGGGGGAAGCTGCATTAAAAAAGAGAGAGAAAATAAATACAGACAAGTACTTACAGTTTATTAGTTCACTTTAGATACGTTTTTAGAAATTTTTTTCTCTTTAGCTATTTTCAGCACATTTAAGATGTGCAGTTGTGAACAGTTGGGATGTACTTTCTTCTGGGATTGAGATGAGGGAGTTTAACTGAGGGGGACTACATGCAGGTGAAAACTGAACTTTAAAATCCTGGAGTGTAAAGGGAGATGTTTCATAGCATTTAACACATGTCCAGCTGATGGGCTGTTCATCCTCACAAGTTTGTCTTTCCCAATAGTTGGTGCTGAAAGAAGAGATTCCAAGAGAGCTTGAGTCCAGTTTGAATCTGGCTGAAGAAATAAAGTTCATATCCAAATTAAGAGGATGTTCTGGCTGGGCCCCACCAAGATCGCAGATTATATTTAATATTCACCCTTCAGTCAAGTAAGTCTAAGGGATCTGAGCATTGTCATTTAGTACAGCATGGGGATTTGTCTAAAACCTGCTGAAGTTGATGGAAGGAGCCTGGGCGATTTAACAGAACCTAAGCTTAGAGCTAATGCATGACACAGCCTTCTGCAGTGTCTGTCACCAGCTTCGCTAGAAAGCAGATGGCATCTTTTTCCCTCTGTTGGCACGTCCTGATTAATATGGCACGTGCCCTTTTACAGATGATAATACACATACTGTTTGGTGTTAAGGTGGCAGTGTGCTTAGCTGGACTCCTGAAAATTTCATTTTGCGAGACTACCTGGAGAATATTCCTAAGAGTTTCCCCACATCCCTGCTGATATTTTATGGGTAGTAGGTTTTCAGAAAGGGGAGAGAAAACAGCTCGTGTTTGGGGAAACTACTGTCTCACTCTACATAAAGTGCTGTTACATGCACGCAGTAGGCAAACTGGCCAATTCCCTGTGTTGCTGCAGGTCCAGTTGCTTTTTCAGTTGCAGATGTGTATTTCCCCTCTCCCCCTTGATATTGGTGCCACCTTAGGAAATTGAAAAGAATTTAATTCTTGCAAGAAGCCATATTTAGAAGCAGTAGTCGATGGTGTGTTCTCCACAGAATAGCTTAGAGACTCCCACTAAAATGACAATCTGCATCTCCTTCCAGAATCCCTTTCTTCATGTGGAGGAGTAGGAGTCAGCTCCTAATCTGGACATTTTTGCTGATGCTAGTGTAGCTCTCTTGCACTTTGGGAGAATGTTAATTAAACTATGTTTTGGATGCTGAAATGTGTAACTGTTTGCCTCTGTATGCAGGAGAGATGCAGTGGTGGCTGCCCAAAACTTTACTTGTGTTGGTTGTGGAACCCCGATAGAAAGCAGTAAGTATTGCCAAAAGGTAAAAAACCTAATAAATCCATTACTAGTAATCTGGCTATAATCCTCACCAACATAGATGTACTACAATTGTCAAATTATCTGAGCTAGAAGGAAAATCTCATTGTTGGATGTACCTGCAATAATAAATCAGGCAGTGGGATCTTACCACTGCCTGGAATTTCTCATTGCGGACAGAATATGACACTTGATAGGTGCCTTCTCATATACAGTAAAAATTCATGACAGTCAACAACAAAACAGGAAAAGCTATTAAAAAAAAAAATCAAGCTTCCAGGCTGGAAAGTGCTGGTTTTACATATTCCAATGTTTTCTTTCATTCAATAATTTTTAGTCTGTGCCAATTTACACATTTCCAAAAGTCTCTTTTTAGAGACTTTATGGAAGCTTTATGCAAGCTTATGGAATGTGTGGTTTAAAACTTTTTTTTTCTTTAAATCTTGATCACAAAATCTTGCTTGTGTTTTATTTGTGATATTTTGTGAGAACTGCTTGAAAGCATGATGATTTACAGGTCTGACAACCAGACCTCACCTAAGAAATCTTTAAAGTGGCTTTCGAGACTTGTTCTGGGTCTGCTCACAAAAGAGCAGCGTTTGTGATGGCCTGTAAAGTATCAACAATCTGTGATGGCACATTAACTTGAGCAAACCTGAGATGGTGAGATAGCTGAGAAAAACCCACAAACCTCTTTATATGAAAAAGTATTATAGAAGTGTGACTTCAAGATCAGCTTGTTCCATTTGGTGGAAGTATTTTGTTGTGTGTTTTATCTTGTGTCTCTTTTTTGTGGGTAAAGCCAACTATGGTTTCTCTTAAGATCTCATGGTGATAAATATAATCAGTTCAGTTTGACAAAGGTGAAAATGAGGGAAGGTTTCTCTTCTAATGCAAAGTACAGACCTCGTGCATGTGTTTACCACAATAATAAAACCCCTTGCTTAAAAAAAAAAATAAATCCCTTGTCCCTTACTCCAGCAGATCTGAGTTATTTAGACAGAATAGGCATACAGACAAGAGGTACATCCCATAAGTATTATAAATAGTCACAATTTCATTGCTCTCTACCTGCAGAATATATCAGGAGACTCCGCTATTGTGACTACCTGGGGAAATACTTTTGTGACTGCTGCCACAGCTATGCCCAGTCTTCCATTCCTGCTCGAATACTTTTGAAGTGGGACTTCAAAAAATACTATGTATGCAACTTCTCCAAACACCTACTGGACAGCATATGGCAGCACCCAATTTTCAATGTGTCATGTATTAACAAAGCCCTCTACACAAAAAGTAAAGAAATGGACAGGGTGAGGGTAAGTGTGGCCTTTTTTTTATTGGGAATTTGTGGGTCTGAGACTTCTCGGAAAACTCCTTAGGGCAGGTTGTCCTTTGCCATGTGTGTATGTGGGAAGGAGGCAGAGTTGGTTTCTCCGCACTTGGATGTGTCCCATCACCGCTTCTGGGACTTGCTCTCTCTGCTCTCACATGAAGAGGGAGGAGGGAGAAGATTCCAACCTATGCCAGAGGTCTCATTTCCCCCCTTGTCTTTGGAAGGCGTTTCCTTATTGATTTCCAGTTTTAGTTCATGGCGGGAAGCTGGGCTCTTGCAGTAAATATTTACTTCTGCTTGGCAATTGGCTGTTGGAAAACTCCGGAAGTTTTTAATGGCTCCTTAATTTTGTGGGCCATTAGAGAAAACACCCCTGGCTCATCTAAGGTCTGTACCTCCTACAGCTTAAGGAAGGGTGCACTTACCTGTTCTTACATGGGTTTGGGTCTAGCATCTTGCTGTGCTGACATTGAGCCATTTGTAGTGTTAGGAATTGCTTCCCTTGTCAGTGAATAAAGTAGCCTTTGCCTTCCTTGGCCTTTTGTGCATTGGAAAATCCATTTGTTTAATTCTGTGCTGAGTGCGAAGTTCCTATTTTTAGGTGTGGCTTGATATGCCAACAAGGGTTGCTGACTCAAATAGTGGTGTTCCTCACTTATGAATATATAAATGCGATTGCTTTTCATTTAAAAATTGTTTTGTTTTTCCCCTTCATCTTTTAGGAGGTGCAAGAACAGCTCTTTCATTTAAAAAAGCTTTTGAAAACCTGCAGGTTTGGTGAAAGGTATGGACCATGACTGTGCATGAAAAATAGTTTATTAAAATGTACCTAAGGTGCTTATAGAGCTGCCTTCTCCAGAGGCATTTAAGTGCACTTTTAAATGAGAGTTAATATGATCATTAGAGAAAATGCTGATAAATAAACTTCCTTCTATTGCACTGCAAATCTTGAGTGAAGAACAGGTTTTATGTGATAGCTTTCTGTTTCTTGTAACATACTTAGACATTCGGGTTTAAATGTTGAATGATTTTTGTTAGGTGTATAGTTTTTCCTACTCTGTCTCTTTTAGGTTCTCACTCAGTCTTAAAAGGTCAAAGATACTTATTTGTATCTCTGACATGATTTGTCTTTAAAAAAAAATAATTAACAAATGTGTTCCTTGAGGATTTAAAGATTTCTTCCAGAAATCTGTCATACTGCTCAATTCAGTTTATTTTATAAACATATTGAGATGAAAGTAGTAACCAAAAGTGATAAATACCAAAACATGACATTGCTTGTTGCTTCAGATTAAAGATTTATGGTATTCAACTTCCCAAACTATGTGCATAACTAATAGGTAGATGCGTGAATGATAAAACCTTCACTGCAGAATTGCTGACCTTTTAAAAAAACGAACATAAGCACAATAAGCTTTGAAAGTAGATGCTGTTCTCTCTTTGGCAGGGACCTCTTTTATGCATTAATTGTTGTTCACCAAAATTAAATAGAAATGTATTTTAATGTCGCTCTTCTGAACAACCACCTGTGATTCCATTATAGAAAGAAGCATTAGGATCCTCACTGTGCCTCCTATATTGGTCATAGTTTAAAAGTAATAGCTATATTTTCAGTGTTCACCCACTCAGTACAAGCATAGTTTCACCCAACAGTGACCTATGAGGGATAAAAACCCTCAAAGTTCTCTTTGCAAAAAAAAAAAAAAAATTAAAAAAAAAAAAATAACCCTAGCTTATTGCATTAGATGCTGTATGGGATTTTACCTAGTGTTCCTGAGGTAGGAGAGAGCCCTTTACACATTATTTAAGAATTGCTGGGATAACTGCACATGGCAACTCCAATGCCTGAGGAATGCACATTGAAAGCAGACTTTTTATTCTAAATACCAAATCCTCCAGTTTTTGTTAATGTGATCTCAGATTGGGAGGGGAGGTAAGATTTAGCATAGACTTGCCTTATATGATCCCTGGGTGACTAGAGAAGTGAAAGAGGTTTATTCTTCAAATATATTTGAAAAACAACTTTTTTGTAACTTGATTTGGTTTTTGTTTCTCTTTGCAGTGTACTGAAAGAATTTGAACAGGTTCCCAGCCATCTGACAGAGGAGCTGCATCTCTTCTCACTGGATGATCTGGTGAAGATCAAACGAGGGCAGTTATTGCCCCTTCTTAAAGATATTCTGAAGAGCTCTACCTCCCATGTGGATGGCTGCGAGGTAAGGAAAAGCCAGGGCTCTTAGTGTCCTTGTGGCTGCTAGTGTGAGGAATATCCCTGCTGACATTCCCAAATAAGTTTTTCTTAGATTAAATCAACTGTTTTGCTGTTTTGTAGCTCTGTCAAGCGAAGGGGTTTATCTGTGAATTCTGTCAGAGCGCAGATCTGCTCTTTCCATATCAGATTGCCAAGTGCAAAAGGTGTACAGGTATGTTCCAGACCAAACATTTTTCTTTCTTCCTTGGGGGGGATGTTGGTGTGTAAAATTGTTCAGACTTTAGGAAAACATTGAGAACTTGCTTCACTGAAAGCATGTGTATTTGAAAACCTGCATGTGTATTTGAAAACCTGCATGTGTATTTGAAAACCACGGACAGCATATATCTTTGAAAACCAGCCTGTGGTAGCTGTCTTACATCAGTGAATTCAGAGAGCAAAACCCAGGGACTTGCCTGAGCATAATTATGGCTGCGGTGGGGGAGGCTGCTTTTTGGGTCTGCACATGAGATCCATCCTGGGAAAGTGCTATGCTGCTGCTATATGAGATCTTGCCGACATTCATGGTAAATCCTGCAAATCTTACCAAAATGTTTAGTCATAGTTATTACAGTGGTTGTTGTCATGGCCTAGCACTGCTTCTATTTACTTTTATACTTGGGTGAACTAGATAGAACATCCCTCAAGGAACACAGCTATTGATTCATTTTTCTAATTTGTTTCTTCCTGAATGTTAAACCGTGCGTGTATGGATAAACAGAGTGCAAAACATGCTTTCACAAATCATGCTTCAAGTCTGGAGGCTGCCCCAAATGTCTGCGGATTGCAGCTCGGAGGACGCTTTCAGAAACTCCGTCACTGGTGCCTCCATGAAACTGGGTTCTGATGACTGCTGATTTCAGAAGATGCTCAAAGCCAAATCTTCAGGTGCCTGACTAAGAATTAAATAATGTTGTTTTAGACATTGCTATTTTTAATGTGTGTCTCCTTTATGGGGGGTTAAAAAAAAAAAAAAAAAAAAAAAAAGAAAAAAGGGGAAAAAAAAAAGAAAAAGATTATGTTAATATCATTGTTGAAACTCCTTTAGTGTGAGTTTTCATGTTAACTGGTGACAGAAAGACTGGATGTTAATTCTGTGAGCAGCCTTTTGTTGCTATGTTTCATCCTTGTATGTAAGATTTTTAATATTATATTTTTCCATATAAAAATTATTCTTCTCTGTAATTCTGCAAATAATGTATAGATAGTAAATGAGTGTTGGAAATCCTTACCTGTGTCGGACTTTGGATATAGTGATAGGGAAAAGTGGTAAAGTACAAAATCATTCTCGCAAAAACTCCAATAGAAAAACCTTGTCTACAAGTTTTAGGCAGATGCTGGTCTGAAATTCTGTTCTGACAAATGCTTAATGTGAACCAGTGGATTTTAAGTTTCTTTTAAACAGATGTATGCAACAGCTTGTGGTGGGTTGAGCTTGGCCTGCTGCTAGATGCCCACCCAGCTGCTCTCTCGCTCCCCCTCCTCAACAGGACAGGGTGAGAAAATAAGATGGAAGAGCTCGTAGTTCGAGATAAAGACAGGGAGATCACTTACCAACTACTGTCACGTAGCAAAACAGACTAGAATTGGGGAAAATTAAATTTATTGCTAATCAGAAATTGAGTAGGGTGGTGAGAAACAAAGACAAAAACTAAAACAACTTCCCCCTACCTCACCTGCCCTTTTTCCCAGGCTCAACTTCACCACTTCATTCCCAACTCTTCTACCTTCTCCCCTGCCCCAGGCGGTGCAGGTGGATGAGGAATGAGGGTTGTGGTCAGTCCATAACAGCTCCTCTCTGCTGCTCGCTCCTCCTCACGCTGTTCCCATGCTCCAGCGTGGGCCCTTCCTATGGGCTGCAGTCCTTCAGGATAAACCTGCTCCTGCGTGGGCTCTCCAGGAGGCATAGGTCCTTCAGGAAATATCCACGTGCTCCAGTGGGGTGCTTTCCACGGGCTGCAGGGGAATCTCTGCTCTGGTGCCTGGAGCACCTCTTCCCCCTCCGTTCTTCACTGACCTGGGTGTTTGTACTGCTGTTTCTCACTTCTCCTTCCCTCCACTGCTCCTCCTCTGCCTATGTGGTGTTTTGCGCTTTCTTAAATACATTTTCTCCGAGGTACCACCGTGTTGGCTGAGGCGCTCTGCTGTGTCCTGCAGCGGGTCCATTGGAGCTGGCTAGAAGCAGTTGTGTCTGGCATGGGGCAGTCCCGACCTCTTCACACAGAGGCCACCCTGCAGCCCCCCACTGCCAATACCTTGCCCCCTACATCCAGCACACCGCTCTAGAGGTTTTTTTCCAGAGCACTTAGAAATGTGAGGAGAGGCAATGAGCGAGCAGGAGAGGTGCTCCTCTTTAAATCCACCCTCATGCTTGCAGACAGGCGTCCTTGCCTAAAGGTGAAGTGCTGGAAGTTGAAAGGAGCTTTCTTTCCCAGCCTGGTTGGTTACTTCTGATGAAAGTAGCTGAGAAAGCAGCCCCTGCCTTCAGAAACTCAGAGCAGCTGCTTGAACCTGTAAAACCATTTTTCTGTTTGTGCCACATAGGAAGTACCAAATAACAGAGAAACCCCAGAACTTGGAAAGCACGTACCAAAGTTCTGATCTCTCCAATGGCATGCTCTTAATATTTTGAATTCGTTATTCTCATTTTGTGCTGTGTTCTTCCTCTCCTCACCTGCTAGCTCCAGCTTTTAGCAAGGAGGTCAGTGGTCTGTGTAAGTTCCCCTCCACAGTAATGCTCACAGTACTAGTAAGCTCACTAACTTCCATTTAGCTATTTTTTCTGTGGACAAAAAGAGTTTACCTACTTACTGCTCAGAAGCAAGATTATAATCTCTTACTCAAGATCACCAAACGGATACTGATGTAGGGTAAGACGTGGTGAGAAAGAGCCTGCTTATTCAGCTGACTGTATTTAATGTTATGCAAGAGTAAATTCTCATTTAAGTTGGGTGCACATCTAACTGAATCACATGAAAGGCCTTGCTGTAGGGATTTTCTGCTTACAGAGGAGCTCACTTGAATAATCCTTCTGTGGGATAACCTGCAGGGCAACTGAATACATCTTTTTCATTATTCATGAATTTAGAGGAGCTGATCTGGTTTCTGGCTGTGCTTTTCACAAATGTTCAAATCTCGCTAAACAGTAGTGGTACGCAGGAGGGGGAGCGTCAGAGAGTGAGTTTCATGCGTCAAGTGTTGATATTTTACATCCATTCAGGCCCGTTCGGGTTTCCATTGAACCTGTACAGCTTATCCTGACTAATTATTGTTGCATACCACAATGCATATTGCAGCAAGAGAAGATCCTCGATGAGTTTGAGGAGCTGGCGGAAAGTGGAAGACCCAAGAGCATCAGCACGCCTATAATCCAAGTAAAACTAGTTAAAATGTTCTGCCGCTGAGGCTAAAGAAGGAAGGACCAAGTTGGGAGGTGCCAACAGGCTGGTCACAAGTTGGAAGGAATAACAGAGGCTGCGATTTGCTGCTTTTGAGGGGGTGGTGCTCTCGACTGTTAGGTCTAGAGGAGGGTCATACCAAAACCACATTGTTGTGTGCTGGTGTCAGCACGAGATACTGCAGGAACACGCTGAGGCCGTTCACCCTGAACCTCTTCTCTGGAGAGAAGCAAGGCATGGGTGACTAGACCTGTAGCCACAAGGTGTTCTCAGTGTTGCTGAGGTGAGAGTTTCTTCCTATCGGCTGCTATCCTGAGATAGCATAAAGCACCCATGATAAACCTGAAAGCATGTGCTGTGTATTTTGTATTTGTTGATAAAAGTGGCTTGGACAGGAAGGGATGACTTCTGTGCTACAAACCCTCTAGGTGTCTTTAGCCGTGTTCTTTGAATCAAGTTTTGAGACTCATTAAGCTTCTTAGATCAGTACTCTGTTCTTCCTGAGCGTATCTCTAGGGATAAGTACTGAGTTTGATCATTTCTGAGGGTAAACCAGATGGTAAGGCAGATCCAAAGTAAGAACTTTTTAAGAAACAAAATCTATATGGCTGCAGTGAACTTCTTTGCAGGAAGTAAAATCCTACATGTGGAAGCTCTGAATTCTTTGAGAGGAGAAGACATAGAAGGGTTAGTCTGTCTTGCTGAGGAGTTGGGCCAGTTCAAAATAAGTGGCCTGCTAGTTAGAAAGTTGAACATGTTTCACAGAGAACAGTGACAAGAGATGTGACTCTTCAGCTAGGGAAAGAAAGGGAGTTGTCGCACCTTTCTGCCTCACTCCACAGGCAGAAGTCAGCTCAAGACAGTTTTATTAGTAATTTCCATAGGAGCAGGTTTTCAAAGGAACACAACACCAATATCCCCCTCTTGCTGCTAACAATTTTATGTGCTTTTCCACTAGTTATTTCTTTATTTGTTGTATTTTTCCTCTTAGTTTCAGTTGTGAATTGTCTGGAGGTGGAATTGCTTTGCTAAGACTTTGTGCAGTGCATTGCAGCCGGGAACTTTCATGATACATCATACAGCTGTTACTGTAAATAATAGAATAATTCTAATTGCCAGGCGTAGTATGAACTCACAAATACAGGTCTTGTTGCAACTGTAAGCAAGTGGGTCAAGTAATTAAGTAGTTTTATGGGCCCATCTAATTCCAGGGATGTCTGTCACACCCATTCACTTTAAGAGAAGAAAACATCTATGTGTTTTATGAGAAATGGTGTTTTGTCTGGTTTTGCATACAGAGTACACAAACTCCTTCAGCAGAAGTCTTCTACCTCTTGATGTGCCTATTTCCATGTTTTTAATTTTTTTAAAGGAAGTTTACCGCTATGTCCCCACGTTTGGTCTGTAACTGCTGCTTCATACAGTTTTATTTTAGGCCAGCAATCTGAATACTCTGAAAAACACCCCAAGTCTTCTCTGTAAGGTATCCGTTGTACTTAATGTGGTTCAGCATTGACATAATCATTGGTGTCCTTTGGTCTAGAGCATTTGCTCTCCCTCGCTATTCTGAACAAAGCTACAAGACCCTTTCATTTTGTACATGTAAGCACCATGCTCGATCACACATTGGCGTATCTGTCTGACCACAGACTGAAAAATCTTCCAAAGATTGCAAAACCAGGAGGTCATTAAGGGAAATTTGACCAGTAAAGGAGGGAGAGGAGTGGTAAGGAATAGATTTACAAGAAAGGCTTGGGTAGTCTACGCTTTAGTGGGGGGTGTGGAGAGAGCTGTGCCAGACTGGCAGTAGTAAAAGCAGCTCTGTATCAAATAAATCATCCATCCTGTTGACAAAGGATGATGATATTTTACATTTGACTAGATTAAAAATAAGAACGCAGGTTAAATCTGTAACCAGTAAATTGAACTTGCCCAGGACTGGTCTCTGGTACTGAGGGCAGATGGTGCAAGATGGGCCAAGTTCAAATACTCTGCGCTTTTGTTCACCACAGGGTTGCTGAATCCAGTGTGCCTGTTGTGAATGGCCCCATGTCCATGCTAATTCCTGATCTGTATTTGCTGCTATGGGCCAGAATTGTGCCTCGTTTAGTCTTAACTATTTGCCAATGTAGACGTCCATGATTTAATTAGAAAAAACCTCTATGGCTGTCATTAGTTGGTGTAACCACTCATACACTCAGGAAAGTTTACAGCTTGGTAGCTGCCAATTCCTCACCTTCCACAAAATGCTGACATCTCCCTAAATTTATTTTTCCCCACCAAATTGCTGAAGGTTTTTTATTTGGGGGCTTTTGACTGAGTATGTCTTAAGGCAGAAGAAAAAGGAAGTATTTTTTTCTTTCTCCCCACTATGCAGATTTCCCGCCAGCATATCATTTAAGGTTCATTTATTTGTAGCCAAACCCAGTACCAGCCTAATAACAACTGCTCCAAGGGTGCGGCTGGACAGCAGGGCCATTTGGGGGCCAAATAAGATCCCTGAGTGTGCTGGATATACAAGGGAAAGGGTACCAAAGCACCTTCCGCCTGAAAAAACAGCTGTTTATACAGAAGAATCGTAAGCGGTTGAGGAATTGCCCAACTGTTCTGGTGAGCAAGAGCCTGATTCTCTATGACCCTCATGGACTTAAGGGTGAATATCTGTGGAAATACCGTGGGGTACCCGTGTAGGTGCAGGCACCGGTGGTATGAGCAGATCGCCACATAGACAGGGAAATCTGACTCGAGAAGGCAGCAAGAGTTAGACACCAAAGGAACACAGCATCCAGCTCGAGGGGTTATATCCATGGCACGGATTTTTGTGGTGACAGTGCCCATTTCCGCTGGTGCAGTGCAAAGGAAGCCAGACACCAATGGCCTGGATCCCGTAAAAAGTGCTGAAATCAGGATTAAGGAGGAACCAAGTGAAAAATTGCAGTCTTACGGCGGCCTTAATTCGATGCTGCTTTCCAGTAAAAATTTTTCTGTTGCTTGGAGGTCTCCTCCTCCTCAAGCCCCGAATTGCCCTAGTCGGAGCAGCCTGATTCTAGTTTCTTGCCTGTGTCTGCCTGGGACTTGGAAATGGGGAATTCTGCCTGAATGGTGGACAGATGCTCGCTGTAAGAGAGAGCTCAGGGAACAGGATGAAATGCTTGTGGAGCATCTTTCAGTGTCAGCTCTTAGGTGAAAACATAATTTCATTCAAGTGCCTGTCTTGTGCCCCAGCACTGTGTTGCTGATGCTGGGAACGGTGCAGGGTCTGGACGCACCCAGAGCTGTTTGGACAACGGACATTTGCAGGAGCTGAGCTGGACTGATTTTTGACAGCTGCTCCCGCTGTCCCTGTGTCACTTATCTGAAAGGATCTGACTTGCCTTACTTCCCCAAGCAGCAGCAGCACCACCAGTTCCTCTTGGATTTGTTTCTCTGCTATTTTAGTCAAGGCCTTTCCATCAAGGCAAAACGAAACTGAGACGTAGACCTCCAATGTCACCAGCGCCTTTTCTCCTAGGCCTGTTTTATTCACTTTCTAAACCATTTTTACCTCTTTACAGCTCAGATGAATTTCTTTGAGTTGTGCTCCTTATAATAAAATAAATAATGTAATAAAATACTTTTGCTATTCCATAACCAAAGGATGACACTGAGAAAGACATTAGCAAAAAAAAAAAGGGGGAAAGCAAATTCACTGAGGTGTTGCCAGCCTGAAGAAAAGAAAAAGTGCAGTAGAGTAGCACAGACAGGTCCTTGGAAAAACCTGCCTGCTGCCTTAGGAGACGACACCAAGAAGCATTCCCTGGAAGAAGTCGCAGTGCCTTGCATAAAGCAGAAGGAATGCAGTGTTGTGGTCACTTCAAAGCCAGTCAGTGACTCTGCTGAAAGGCTGCTGTTGCTCATCGAGGAGCGTGGTGTGGGAAAGGAGAATTTGTTTGCCTCACCTGGAACTGGGAGCCATTCTACTGTGCTCTCATCTCGGTCCAACAGTTACTGTAAATCAAGCTCCCCCTCCCTGGATTCTCAGAAGGTGAAACTAAATCAAAGTGAGAATGGTTTTACTGGAATAGGGTATGTTTTCAGGCCTCCTACACATTTCATGGATGAGACGTGAGTATGTGCTGACACAGCACAGAGAATATATCCATGCTTCTCCTATAACAGAGGATTTCCTAAGCTAGCTCAGACCCTAGTAACATCTGGCTGCAATAGCAATGCTCCTCTCACAGGAAAATGCCTTGGCACAGCATTTTCCTGAGCCAGCGAAGTGCTAACGTGGCCAGCATGTCGTGCTGTCTCGTGCTAGAAAAAAGTTTGTGGGTCTATGACTGAAGCAGAGCCCCAGGGCTACTTAGAAGCGTAACAAAAGATTGAGAAGTCACTGAAGTAGGAAAATAGGGTGAGATGATACGATGAGCAATTGGAGAAAAGTGTTTGCATCGTTGAGCTGAGGCTGAAACAGTCCTGAGGAAGTCGATGGTACAGATGGAAGCACACCCCAGATCTAGACCAGCATCCTGAGCAGAGGAGCATCTTTCTTCTCTAACCCTGAGAGACACAATGATGGAGACAGACTTTCTCAGGAAGGATGAAGTGCACAGAGAAGGGTGAAGAGACACTGTTCCCTATAGTGAAGAAAAATTTGATTATCTTACGTTTCGTCAATTTATTAGTTAACGCCACCACTCGTCAGTCTTCCCTCTCAGACTCTGTTTAACGTGGAGGATCTGGTTGCCCCAGACTCCCCTCTAAATGCCTTCAAAGACACCTGGCTCGCTCCCCTTGTTGAATAGCACTGTGTTCGCTGTAGCAGGGCTCCTTCAGCACGTCCCAGCGGTGAGGCACGAGGTCTGTACCGGAGTTAGACAGGCTGGACCCCCACGACCCCAATCCCCAGGATTTCTGTATTTGACAGACTGATGGGAAAGCAGAAATAACTACCAGCATACCCTACACACTTCCTATTTCAAAACTGCTTTCTGGCTAGTTAATACATGTGCTTCCCCTTTTAAAGAGCAAATGTGCACAACTGCTGCTTCAGCCGGTGCTGGCTGGAGACGGCCATGACACTTCCCCAAGTCCACCTTCCAGTTGCTCCTGCCAGGAGATGGGAAAATCCATGAACGGCCCATCTACTCGTTCTGGATCTGGCCTCTGATGGCTGGGTCCAGGGCCTGTCTCCGTGACGGTCTTGTCCCAGCGCTGTGCTGAGTGCTCAGCAAGGGAATCTGATGACCTTACTCTCATTTTTTCCCAGCAATTTTCCTCACATTTTTGTCTTCCCAGATCTCCTTTCCATGGGGAAACTCCTCAGGCCACCCTACCCCATCCTTTCCTCTCTGAGTTCCTGCGGGAACGCCGCTCACTCCTACCTTCCCAAGGGTTCCTAGCTTCCACAGCCACACCTTTTCCCTCTTGCTCTTCCTCCCCTCTTCCTCTCCTCTTCCTCTAGCTATCTGCCACCAGCGGTTGTCCAGAGCCTTCAGCATTCCCTCCTTCACCCCTTACCTGCCAAGAAGGCAGAAGGCACACCTCGGTGCCTGCAGCTTATTGCCTCCCGTTGTGGTCTCTCCTGGGCACTCAGGCTCAAGTACTGCCCTGCTCTCTATCCCTGTTCCTCCTCCAGAGCAGCAACCCGAAGAACTCTTTATTTTCCAGCACATATCACATGAATTAGCCTTTGACGATTACTAAGAGATTTCGCTTTCTCCGTGACTGAAATCCCCACGGCTCTGCCAGGCACCCTTTCACCAGTCCTCCTTTCTTCCAACTGGACCTGACTGCCAGTGAAGCCTGAAACACCTTTCAACAACTTAACTATGACTCTGTTTCCCATTGACCCTTGTTCACCCACAGAACTTCCCAGTCCAAGGAATTCAGAATTCCACTCAAGCTTACAGGAAAAAAAACTCTTTCCAATGGTGTAAGACTGCACTAGCTCACGCTTTTGCTTCCCACATCCTATTGAGGTCAGAACACAAGCACGTGCTTTTTTCTCAGAAAAAGGAATTGATTGTAAATCTTCAGATTTTATAATCCAGGGAGTCATACCTGCTCTAGATCTAGAAATACCATTTACCATGAAAAAAATGACACTTCTTTGTCTTCAAAGGTGGGCTGTGACCACATGTCCTTAGGGCGTTATTTGTCAAGTCAACAAGTCCACAGATGGTTCCAGTCTTTTATATGCACTGGGTCTTACCAGGAAAACAAATACTGAAACCATGCCAGCACCTAAGGGCAGATTTCTCAAACAAAACCCATCATCCAAATTTGACAGCAGATGGCACAAAATTTACCTGCTGGTCCTGCCGCTCTGCTGTGTCATAGATCATTTCAAGCACTGCTCATGCAGGGACAGGGGACACCTGGTATTTACTCTTGGCCGCTAACTCATCCGGACTGACCGAGGATGTTGTACAAAACCCTGTCTAATGAATAGACGACTTGTGGCTGCACAGGACTTCTCTCCAGGGGTCTGCCTGAGTCAGGGGAAGGAGGAACAATAGGAAGGTTGCTGACACTGAATCATTTCTCTTTTCCACCCCAGTGAAATAAAAGCTGACCCAGGGATTTCCTGCTTTTTGCAAAAAAATCTTTGTCCCCTCCCTCCTCTCTGCTAAGCAGGCATCAGTAGGAGGGGGGGGGGGGGAAAAGAGGGGGTGTCGATCTCTGCGTTTGCGCTATGATGACATGCATTGCTACAGCATTTGGCACCTGGAGGTCCCAGGGTCACGCTGAGGCTGAGCGGCACGGGTGCTGCTCGAGCAAGAGGCTCTGGCATGGCATATGACCCGCCACGTGGGGGTTCATGCACGGGACTGCAGGAAATTGTGAAATTTTTGCATAAGCTTGAGCTTCTAGTTATGTATGATGGTTGTAAGCTGCTTGTAGAAACCCCAGGTGGCCAGTCTGGCATTTAATGGTCAGCTACGTGCCTGCACAAGTAGGGCTGTCGTTGTGCCAGGTCCTGGGCTTCTCAGCCACAGGCAACTGGACACTGAAAAATAAGACACTGCTGAAGTTTTGCCCTGTGCGCTGCCCAAGGACTTTGCCCTAAGCCAAGATGAGGGGCAAGAAAGGAACGAAGAGGGGTATGTTTCGCATGTCAGTCAGAAAGATGTGCCCTGACCTCCCAAGGGATTTGGCACAGTTCACGGGCAGGAATACCGAGGAGAGCAGTGACTTGCATCTCTTCACCACCTCCTTCCCCCCCTGCTTCAAGCAATAAAGCAGAAACCTCAGTTTTCCTCTCGTTGTGAGAGGTGCGAGATGCCTAGCTGGACTCCAAGAGACGGCTCAGTGTCGATGGCACAGGAGATGGGGCCGAGAAATAGCCAAGAAAGTACCTAAGTGCGCCGAGACCAGCGAGAGGACAAAACCGGGAGCAGAGAAGCGTGAAAAAGCAAAAGCTCAGAACAGCAGGAGCAAGTCTGTTGGGAGTTTTGTAAATCTGATGGGGCAACGCTACGGTGCTGTTAAGCACAGATGGTTGCAGGGTTTTTTTTCCTGCTGTAAGCCTCACTTCGCTCCCCCTGCGCGCACACCTTTCCTGTGCTTGCCTAATGCACGACCGGGCTGCGGCGTGTGGTTGCTTCCTGGGGGAAAGACACGCTCCAGAACGGATCAGGCCCAGCCCCGTGCGTTGGCCTCAAAACCCACTGTATTTTACAGGCATGAAATGCCACGGGTGTAGCCACACGACCAAGGAATGCAGGGCATGCTCCTCCATCGTTGTTTTTTCCTCCGTAAGCAATGGGAGAGGACGTGCCTGTCAGTTATTAGCTGTGGCCCAAATCCTCCCCACTGGCTGGGCAAAAAATCAGTGCCGTGGGTGTATGTCGCTCACAGCTACCTTATCCTCTGCATCCAAAGGGAAGAGCTCTTGGAATGTCTCGCTACGCCATCCGTAGTACCTGAGCCCTTAAACCACCTTCCAGCTGGCCGGAGCAGCAAATTGAGAAAGGACTTGCAATAAAAACATTCCTTCCCCTCCAACCCTGCCTGCCCATACAGGTATGTCCACACACACACACACACTCGTGTTTAAAGGCGCAGGGCCCAATGCAAAAAAACATCAAGAAATGCCAAGTTTAACTTTGGTTGAATTACAACCGCTTGTGTCAAATCGGGCCACATCTGAGAAGCAGGAATGTTGTGTATTGATCACCCAGGAACAAGCCATTGCTGCGCTATCTAAACATGATGTGAAAGTCAGAGTTATATTTTTAATGATCTTTTGATAAAACAAGATAATGATTTCTCTTCTGACCTCACCGAAGCTTTGTTCTCTGCCTCCATGATACACAATTTCAAAATCCTGAGTTAGTGGGAAGATCAAACTGAGATCCCCAGCACAAGCTGGCTGTAATTTTAAGCTTTTCCAGCCCTCTATTTCGAGGGACTGTGTAAGCACGAGCTTTGTACATACGCCATCCCATGTAAAATATGCTGCCTATGCTCCAGCATGCGGGTCAGATGCCTTAAGTTAGTTACACTGCAATAAATACTGCTAGTAAAATGTTCAGGTATAGTTTTAGGGGTCAGATCTCCTCCAACACTAGCTTTACGTTTAAAGGTGTGTTTGGAAGTGCCCTGGGTGAAGAGGAAGGCAAATGAGGCTTGGAGACTTTCACAGAGGAGATGAGAGAAGCGTTAGTGTTGAACTGCAAAGCTGTGAATTCCCAAGCAGGAGCTTTATTCGCATTTGATCATAATTTTCATTTCACTCCGTCCCAGAAACTTCAGAAAAGGACTTGCTCCGTACACCTTGCTCTGCAGGGTAAGAGAGACTGTAAGCAAGTCAAACAGTTTAAGCCTCGATCGTGTCACCATCTCGCCACACCGTGCTGTTATGTATAAAAGAAATAAAAAAACAAACAAACAAACAAACCCAGTTTCGCAAAGCTTTCAAACTTCATGGGAAAAGAACCACCAGAGGGGGCTGGTTGTCCATCACTTAATTTCGGTTTCTGCACTGCAGGGGAAGGTACAGCGATGCTGTCTTTGTGCAGGTTTGTGGGCAACGCAGCCCTAACAGACACCACCAGCCTCTGCAAACACTCCTCACTGTAGCAGCAGCCACAAAAACCGCAAAACCTGCCCAGAACCCAGACTCTTAACCTCAGCCATGTCGCCTTGCTGTGTTCATCCCGAGGCAGCGATGACCACGCGTACCAGCAGTTGTAGTGTCTGCAGAAGAGCTGCGCCAAGCTCTGGCTCCTCATTCTCACATCTCCAAGCTTGCCCACCTCTCTTCCTATCGTCCCTCAACTCCCTTGGCTAGTCACATTTTTGAAAAACACACCAAGTGCCAACTCTCTCTGCTGCTGCCAAGTTAGCAAGGCGGAGAGGGCAACCTTCTGCCCCTGGAGCCCGGCGGAGAGGCTGGGAGTCTGGTCCAGAAATCCTGAATGCATCTGGAGCTCTTTCAGTCTGGAGACACTTTCTATTAATTAGCCCTGGGAAGCTTTACAGCCGTTCCTAAAATAATGGAAGAAATCGCTTAAAGGTATTCCTAGAGCAGCTCAATGTTAGCGAACGTCTTTTCTTTGGAAGACACAGGGCTATCGTTCCTTAAACGGGTATCGATTCAGGCAGGAGCTGACACAGCCCAGCTCTCACTTGGAAACCAGAGAGTGAAGCAGTGCTGCACTTGAGATAATGATAATAATAATAATAATAATAATAATATCAATTTACATGGAAGACAATGTAACTGCAGCTCACAGCTCCTCCTCCGCCAGCCAACTCCAAGCCCAGAGCACAGGAGGTCATATATGTCCGTGTTTATCTGTGCCTGCATCCCACCTTGCAGAAGCACGTACTGTGCTCTGCAGTGCCAGAGTTCATTTTCCTCACTGTGAGCAGCCAGGAGTAGGTAAGAGAAAACCAACGGCTGCTGGTAAGTTCACTGGGGATCTTGCTAGTTCCTGGATTTGGTGGCGTTTTGGAATTATTTTGAATTTCGGCCACAGGCTCTTCAGCGTGCACAAATCTTCTGGACTACATCAGTCCCAAACATCTTTAAAGAAAAATAAAAATCTCCTTTCCTTCCGTAGCATGGAGCTTTTCCCTTCCTGCTCCTCTCAAAATCACAGGGTGGTTGTTCAGATCACCGGCTCTGTGGTAGGCACTGAAACTGCCGTGGTGTCTAAATCAATTTTCTACTCTGGTATGTGAAGGTTTAACACTTAGCAAATGGCAGTCTTTGCACAAGTGGCACATTTCCCTGTTTTCTGTGTTTGAATAACAATTATTTCAGATCTTCTCTCTTCACTGTAATGCCTGTGAGTTCTACTAAACCTCTGAATTCCCTCTTTTCAGTTCTCTTTCTGCTACATCCATTTCTGCTTCTGCATTTAAATTTCTCTAACTTTGCTCTCAGTCCACACCGCTGCCTATCCCCATTTCTGGCAGCTGGTCTGTAGCTGGGTACTTGCACTGAGAGAACATTTCAGCTGAGTTAACTGGCTCCAGTGAAAATCCCAGCAGAGACAAAGCAGTCTGAGTTTTTTTGCTATAATTAGTATAGCAAGTGGAAAAAGAGTCACGGAGCTACTTTCATCCTCCAGCTCCACAGAAACCAGATTTCAGGTGTGACGAGCTAACAGAGTGCAGCCTAGCTGCATCCTTGGTTCGGCCTTTGTCCACAGGCACCTAAATTCTCCTTGCAGCTCCCCGAGGCACTTGAAGACTCATTGCTGCACATCCTTGGATGAGTTGCACACCCTCGGATGAGTTGCACACCCTCGGATGGGATGCACACCGTCGGATGGGTTGCACACCCTCGGATGGGATGCACACCCTCGGATGGGTTGCACACCCTCGGATGGGATGCACACCCTTGGATGAGTTGCACACCCTTGGATGAGTTGCACACCCTCGGATGGGGTTACCGTTCTGTGGGAACCACACGAAGACAGCGCTGAGTTCACTTGGAATTGCTGAGGAGGAGGGAGAAGGAAAAACTGTGTCGGCACAACCGTGCAAAGGTTGGAGCACTTACCAGGAGGTGAAAAGCGTTCCTTCTTCGGCTGAGGTGGTTTCAACTCCTTGTAACCACGTTGCAGCAGAGCTCACCAGCCACGAGTCAATAGGAATAAAGTGATGTGCGGTGCAAAGCAGGAGGGGTGCTGGGGAGGGAAAGGGGGACTACTACAGCTACGTAGCTGTCATCAGGCATGCAGGATTAATGGGGCCAGAGCGAGAAGTCAGCAGAAGGCACCCGCCTTTGTGGCCCAACGCTCATAGGAGCAGGAGGCCCGTGTGTTGGGCCCTGCCCTTGATGCTACTGATGCAATTTATCCGACAATTATTTTGGGACAAATTCTGTGTCACTGGAGCAGAGGTGTCCGTCTGTCCATAGGAGTGCTTGGGTACAAAGAAGGTGCGTGTCATCAGTTTTTCATCTCTCCCTTAGCATTTCCCTCTTCTGTCTCTGTGTCCCAACCACCTTTACAGTGTCGCGTATACAACTGCCACGGAAAGCCTTTGCCAGTCTTTCCAACCTCAAGTCACACAATATTAAACGGCTCTTAAGACACAAAACAAATCCAAGGTGCTTCCAGCTGAAGGTTTTGGGCAAGTCCGGTGGGGCCATACCAGGAGGATAAGGCAGCAGTCCCTTTCCCCTGTTCGGTCCAGGCTGTAGCCCTCGGCGTTCCACAGTCGGGGAAGACTCAGGCACTGACTTCAGAGCATCCAAAGTCCATTACGGACCCGTGATAAAAATCCTTGAACATAAAAAATGTTTGCCTTGGAATAGGCACAGGTGCAATGGTCGTGACAGAGATCAGAACAAAATCCTTGAAGTGCAGCTGTGAAAAAACGCTGGATTTTTGTCATTTAACGAAAAGATATGGAAATCTGTTGCACTTAATAAATCTGCATCTGCTTAGTTGCTGGCTGGGGTTGAATCATGACAACCTGTCTTGTTAAGTGAATGATAATAAAATCAGGGGGTTGTGGGTTTTAGTTTTGTTTATTAAAACGGCAGTTGAGTTTCACTGTTTTTGTATATTGTATCACTTGCACTGATACAACATGGGAAACAACATAAAGCATCAACTAAGCCCTTACTGAACAGCACTGTGGTTAAGGGGAACCAAATCAGAAGTTGGAGCTCTGATCCCAGTTGTTGCAGGCTGTCTTCATCATCGAGTCACTCAGGCAAGGGTTTGTTTGTTTGTTTTATGCTTAGAAAAACATCAGGCATTTCAGATTTGGGGGCTGGAACTCATTAAGAAAATATAAATTTTTTTCCTATAGTAAAAAAAAAAAAGTATTTACAAGGAATACCAAAGTGTATTTACAAGACATTCTAGAGCTTGCAAAAATGTTGCAGTTTTGACAGATCGGTCCTACACGTAATTTGTAGTCCAGGAAAAAAGTTATCCTTTTTTTTTAAAGCAATGACACGTATTATGATGTAAAATGACATATTGCTAGCACTGTGGAAGAATCTGATCCCTCGCCAGGTATCACTGGAGGAAACACCGGGTCAGCATATAACTTCATTGATTTTACATAGGGCTGAGTCTACCTTTCATTTTGATTCAACTATATATTCATTGATATGAAACAGAGCATGCAGAGCTGAAAGCGCTTTAAGAAAGATATGGCAACAGTGATCCCATCACTCCAGCTGAGTCCCAGGTTGTCCAACAGAATAACATAACATGAGATCTTGTATTTCTGAACTATTTCATCCCACTCGCAGTTCCTCTGCTGTAACGCAGATCACTTTCCACAAAGTACTGGAGTCAAGCCTCTGTCTGAGACATGAAGCTCCTATGGCATGATGATGAGCAGGCATGGAAGTAAAAGGAAAGCCTTCCAAATCTAAATATGTTCCTGTAACGTCAGATGAGCCAAAGTCCTTTGCTGTACCGAGGTCCACTGCAGCAATCACGGACAGTAAAACTGCAACGGGGAAGAAACTGGGTCAACAACTTTGCGTCATCCTTCTGAGACTATATACACACCCCCAGCAGTTCAACCTCCTCACTCACAAATGCAAATTAAAGAAATTATCTGGCCTCAAAATGACTATGGTTCATCGCTGGAGCAGGCGCTGAAACCTCCTCAGCTCTATTTTAGCAGAGGCCCACGCTATTGCAAAGTAGTAATTACTCCAGCCTTAATGCACAGTCTGCATGGCTCCCGTGGGGAAGAAGGAGACAGACACGTCAAAAATAGAAAGATGTACTGTACAGTGGAGTGGGGTGGAGAGAGAGGGGAGAAAATGATTCTGCAATTCCCAGAAATGGAGCCGATATAATTTTTGTCTCAGCTATAAGCTTTAGGTCCTAAAGGAGGCTTCCGAATAGACTGGCTTGACACACAGCCACAACGGGAAGCTGCATCACACATTATGTCTGTAGGACACGAACCTTAAATACAAGAAAGTATTTGCATGCCTGATAAATCTCCTTAAAAGTAGCTTCATGTTCACTCAGATACACTCAAACTCTGAATTGAGCATACCTGCACGGAAACCATTATACACCCCATGTTAGGTAATAGCAACCTTTGATCAACATTAATGTCATGTGAAAGAGTGGACCAAGTATGAACTTCCACTCTCCTAATACTCGTACAGCTACTGATTAGGGGCCAGATGTGCGTATTTCTTGCTCACAGTAGTCCTCGGGGGGCAAGGGAACAGGACATATTTCTGTATTACTTACTCATCCAATATTTTTTTAATATCTTCTGTGAGGTCTATGTATCTTTCCTTCACATTATTTCTGGAGAAGCAAAGGGCAGCCAGATGAGTGAGCTCCTGAGGTTGGTTCCGAATCTTTTCATTCCACAACAAGGGGTGTATGAAGTTATTTTCTATTCTGAGGAATTTTAGTGGAAGGTTCAAAATCCCAGATGGCCAAGCAGAGAGCTGGTTCTCTTTAATGTTTGAACATTTGAGCTTTCTGTAATTTTAAGGACCACCAGGCATTTATAGGCTGTTCACATAATTTCCTACCTTGACCACAGTTATATAATATCCTAATTCCCATTTGATTAATTAATAAACCAAGATGGCATGTATATATAAAATGCTATGTGTTTCTCACAGTGCACTTCATGTTCTAGACACAATTGTACATACAACATTTTTCTAATTATAATTTAAATACCTGGGTTGTCTAGAAAGACAGGGATGGGTGCCTCTGAATGCATTAGGCACGTACACAGAGAAATCAATGTTCAGGGCAACAAAGAGCAACACAGTCTCGTGTATGAACAATTCCTTTTCTACAGTTTCTTTTGGGTGGGTCCCACAGAGCTATGTTTTAATTCTTATCTCACCAACACTACACACTGCTTGAAAACAACCACACATGGTTTAGAAATACATTTTCTTTTTCCTTATCATACAAATCAAGTGTGGTGCACATATATGGCCCAAATGAGAGAATGATCATATTTTGCATGGGGATATTCAACTTACAGCTATCATCAAGATGCTTACAAATAGTGGCTGGCTCTACTCCCTCCGCAGCTATTTCAGGTATGCAATTATCATCTACTGGTTTTGTTTGTGAGCCTCTCGCGCAGGACAGGATTAAGAAGGAAGAGAGACGGTGCAGCGTATCTTCCCGATGTATTCAGTGGTACAGTTAATATCCAAGTATGGTGCACAGCATTATGAAGTACAGATCTGGTTTCATTTTATGTTGCTTATATACCTGAGGTTCTTGATGTCACCAGGAATAAAGCTAATATCATTATTATGTCCAGATACTAGAGACCTTCTAATAAAAACAACCTACAGTGAAAGAAAACAGAATGATGAATTAGAAACACAAATGACCAAGAATCATGTAGTCAGAATAATTTAGGCTGAAGGAGAACTCTGGAGGTCCTCTAGTCCAACCCTGCAGCTCAAACCATTTGTAACAGCTACACAGTGTGTAGGCCTCTATGGTTTTTACCTAGTATGGAAAAGTACGACGGCTTAGCCTATTTTCAGCATCCAAAACCGTGGTTCAGCTCTGCCATGAGCTGAGATGACCTCTAGAGGTATTCTCTCCACTCAGTGTGGACGCTGAGATGGGTGCCTCAAATATCTAAAGCCAGGAGGATGAAGCTAGGTCTTAGCATTCTAAAATATTCTAAAAAGGGACTTTTGCTTCTGTACTCCTGAATCTCCACAGGACAGTCAAATTTTAATGTGTTGACTAAGTTTTAAAACGCTACCTATTTTTACTGCTAAACAAAGGCAGACAGTAGAGCTAAGAATGGAAGCCACAAGACCGTTCTTTCTCACAATGTTTTCAGCAAGAATGTTTATTTACTGAAAATGAGCCACAGCTGCCTAATACATTTATGTAGGGAAGATGAAATATGGCAAGGTATTTTAGCAAGCATTACACTTTCAGTACTTCTGTCTTCTACTACTATGAGAAAGTCTTTTTTGTTCGCATTAACTGCGTGGCTAGAATGGAAATTAGCGAATGATTATATTGTAGGTCAAGACAGAAGTCCTTGTTTGTGCTTATAAATGCTGCAATCCTCTCAGTTAATAAAAAATACCTTACCCAGAAGGAAGATGTGATAGCAAATTGAAGGAAACTGTAAATTTCTTCAGTGACTTCAGTGTGTGAATGGCATTAGGGATTTCTCTGACGGGGTTGTTCTGGAGCACCAGGATTGTAAGGTTTTAATATTAAACACCTGAGGAGGGAAGGGGACAGTGAGTGGAAGAAACAATGGCCATCCATCACAAAGCATGTCACAGTTCTGTTTAAGTATTCTGTGTTTCTAGTATCAGTAAACTATGCTGGAAGAACTGGGAAATAAATATTGTAAGATTAGCTAGTACAAGTACTGTATACATCGATACAGCCAACTGCAGTAAGCATTACTGCAGATACGGTGTGAGATACAATTGCCAGTCACTTACTGTATCGCTTAAAACACTGTGATGGGGAATTGCAAAGCAGAGCTGCTAGCGCTGCTGGGTGTAAAGACTGTCCAGCATTTCCCTTTATAAGCCTTGGCCTTGTTCCTGGTGTCACATCCTAACTTTTTTGAGATTAAATTCTCCGTTTTTATAATGTCTGCTTGAAGAATGTTTTTGCTAAAACCATAGGAAAGGAAATCAGAAAAATATTTTGTTTGGTCAGCATTTGAAAAAGATCTGAAAAACCAACCTGTTAATATTTCCTGCTTTTGAAAGGGCAGCTTTTTTCAAAGCATGGATCAAAACCACAAAAGGAGCAGTGGAAGTTTTCAAAAGAGAGGTTTGACTATTAGAAGTACCTTCATTTAAGTTACTTATCTGACTTTTTAAGGTCTTGGATAGTTGGCTGCATACAGATGGTGAGTCAGAAAGGCAGCGACGGGGAGGATTACATTTTAGAAAAGTTTGAAAAATACTGGTTTAGCTCCTTAGTTCAAGAGCCCTGTGCTCCTGAGGGAGATATCTGAAGCATGGCAGTGCTACTCCAGGCTTGTAAAAAGAAGGAGCAGGGAGATGTCCAGAGTCCCCTAAAATGGACGTATCTGTCGGCATCATCAGGAATTTGCTTAAACCACAAGTGTTTGCAAAGTATATATTCAACCCGTGTTCACTAAAGCTTTTCTAGATTTTAGTAGCTACTCATTCCTAGTGATTCTGTTGACACTAAGGCTGCTCTAATTTAGATTTTCCCTGTAACTGCAAGTGTTTCGCTGCTGCAGATCACGTCTGGATACCTTAAGTGAGCTGGCCAGGCTGAGACCACTGGGAGTTGTAGCTACAGGTTGCTCGGCTCTGGGGGAAGGTTGTGGATAAGGGACAGCAAGACCCGTGGGAGCAGGCGGGAGAACAGCCATGAATACTTCTGTGATTCTTACTAATTGGCAAATAACCAAAAGGGTAAAGAAGTTGAATATTGTACATTATTGTTTTTCGTTTCTTTTAAGCATCCGTGCTATGCCGTTTGCCACACTGATTAAACTGTGACTCTTTGAAAGTTTTTTTTTTGTATCTAAACTGTAAAATTTCAGCCTTACGTCATTTTAGTGAAGTCACGGAATGTAAGCAGCGCATACCTCTACAGGAAAGAAGAGTAAATTATCGAATGACAAGTTAAGGTAGACCGAGGTATCCATTAAAGGGGTCAGGTGGGGAAGGTGAAACAAAAAGTAGGCCTAAAAGATACATAAAAATGGATCAGCTGCATTAAAGAAACCTCTCAGCCTTTTCATTTAAATGCAAAAAAGCAACATCCTTAAGAACAATTCCTCAGATTTATCATGAAACAAAGCCCGAAATACACTGATTCCCCCGTGGATGGAGTCACCTTGAGCAGTGTCAAAGATACACCTGAAGGCCATATTAGCATCCCAAAGCCCAGCGCACCTTGCCCCTTGCCCCAAAATCCTTCACTGTCATTCCTACTCCTTTCCGTCAAATCCAAATAACCTCTTCTCTTTTTCAAGGTGGACGCAGCAGACTGCACCTACGCTGCACAGCACTGGGCCACGGTACCCTCTCTGCTTTCACGCATAATCACTATTTTGCAAGGGGGGTTAGAGGGTGACAAGCCCTAAAGCTTTCAATTAATATGGAAAAAGGGGACAAATCACGTGCGGTCTCGTCCATACTGCCTACGAGGTTGGGCTCCTGCGATGAACCACAGGCGGCAGAGTTTTGTGGCAGAGGAAGGCGTTTGCTCACACCAATTAAAACCGGGGACGAATGAGTATTTTTGCGACGTAGATGACAGGGAACCGACACGTAACAGAGCACAGAGAACACTGACACACAAGCTCTACACCTGCAGTCACTGAGAGCAGCCAGGTCTTCTCTCTCATCAGTGCCCTCGTTCAGGCTTTCCTAATTGTGCGATGAAGTAGGTGGCCCAGTTCTGTGGCTGCCTCTGAGCTCTGTCATTCTGGGCTTGCATTTGCTTTTTAGCCCACTGTCGCGGTTTAACCCCAGCCAGCAACTAAGCACCACGCAGCCGCTCGCTCACTCCCCCCGCCCCCAGTGGGATGGGGGAGAGAGTTGGGAAAAAAAACCCTAAAACTCGTGGGTTGAGATAAGAACAGTTTAATGGAACAGAAGGGAAGAAACTAATAATGATAATAGTAACAATATGACAATAAGTAAAATGACATAAAATGACAATAATAATAATGAAAGGATTGGAATATACAAGTGATGCACAATACAACTGCTCACCACTTGCCAACTGATGCCCAGTTAGTCCCTGAGCAGCGATTCCTCCCCGGCCAACTCCCCCCAGTTTCTATACTGGGCATGACATCACATGGTATGGAATACCCCTTTGGCCAGTTTGGGTCAGATGTCCTGGCTGTGTCCCCTCCCAACTCCTTGTGCCCCTCCAGCCTTCTTGCTGGCTGGGCATGAGAAGCTGAAAAATCCTTGACTTAGTCTAAACACCACTTAGCAACAACTGAAAACATCCGTGTGTTATCAACATTCTTCTCATACTGAACCCAAAACTTAGCACTGTACCAGCTACTAGAAAGAAAATTAACTCCATCCCAGCCGAAACCAGGACACTCACTCTCCCATGTTGTTCAAACTGTGTTAGACTTCCCTTTGGAACTTTCCTAAAGCACACTGGATATATTAGCTCAAGCAGCCTAGTCAAGTTCTGGACTATGCTCATCCTCTAGAGAGGATGCAAACCATCCAAACATGCAATCCAAAACATCTCCAGAGCCCAGGCAGTGAAACTTTTTTTCATTTTATTGCTCCTTTATTAAACTCTTTCTTTCATTTCTAATTACACAAACTTTGCTAGGAGAACACTGCTTCTGCATTATTATGACTCCTCCAGAAAGTATACAGTTATTGTTACATACACCATCACAGATGACATAGATGCTGAGATAATATTTAACTATTGTCACATATAATCTCAAATACACTTTAATATATATAATCTAGCATCTAGTTCCTTGTAAACCAGCCTTAATTCATCATTTTCATGACAGATACACAATAAAATATATCTATACAACATACACTACCTATTAAATTGCCTGTAGTCATATCAAATCTAAATCTAAGGGTTTCAATACAATATGATAAAATCTAAGAGTTATAATAAATAGGTACATGAATGTAGATAATGAAGATTATTATAATGAAAGAGAATGTATGCATGTACTGCATTGGAGTTCAGAATTTTCTTAGATTCCTGGAATCTGTTTTGCAAGAAAAACAATGAGTCTGTGCTGAAGATTTCCCAGGGTAGTAGCAGATGACTGTAGTTAGAGTAAAGGAGCATTGTCTCTATTTCATTAAAATTAAAAACCAAAATGAAAATTCTTCCGGATGTAAACAAAAATCTACAAAATGTGGTTCTAAAGATGAAAAATATTTCCAGCAAAAATGAAAATCCAGTGCAGATGTTCCCATTGGTAGCCCTGAAACGTTGAAGAGATGTAGTATGAACAAAACTGTCTGAGATACTTGAAGGATTTTGTCCTGGAGTTCAAATTTGTTACGCTGATGAATTGTTTCAAACTGTGCAATTCATGAACAACAGAGAAGAGCTCTCAAGTATCTGTTCCTCATATGGAACAAGGTTCACTAATTTAGCAAAAAGAGCTGCAACAATTCCTTCTGATTTTAAATAACTACCTTTGAGGATGCAGAAGCAAAACCAGAAGCACTTTGTCTTCTAAGCAATACGATAACCCCAAGAACAAGTATCTTGACAGGACATTTACTGAGCTGTGTGAATTGTGGCCCTGCTTCATGTGCAAGCCCTTCCCTTTTTCAATTCACAGCATTCCTGTTTCTAAGCGTGTGAACGGTCGAAGTATCTGAAACAGCAGCTGAACCCTGGAAATCTCTCCTGTTTCGGCGTAAAGCAGATGATGGCATTGGGATCCCTTGGTGAGCCTAGGCAGGAGGGCTGGCAGTCAGGCTTCTGTTTTGTATAGAGTAAGGGGTGCTTTTTGCTTTTGCAAAAGAAAAAAAAAATCAAAACCCGTCTGGAGAAGAGGAGCACCTCTGGCCTTCCTCCCCTCTCCAGAGAGTGCTCGGGAGGCAGCAGGTTCTGGGCCCTGTGCACAAGGGGGAGTTTGGCTCTTCGGTCACATTCCCCGTTCAGACAGTTGTCTGTCTGTGATTCCTCCAAGGACAAAATAGTGGGCTGGATGCTTTGGTCCTAGTCTGCCGACGGGATCATACAAGCTTAAAAGCAGGGCAAATTTAGAGTGGTGTTTCCTTAGCAACAACAAACTATGGTCAGATATCACTTACTTAAAGTACTGCTTTTGCTGGAGTTTGTAATTACATCTCCAAGCACAAAAGCAAAACTTACGGTACAGTTGAATGAAAACCTGTCTCCGTATCTATCTAACACATTTCTAAGATGATGAAAAATATTTCCTGTTCCTATAAGAAAGCAATGTCAATAACATTTAGGATTGTTTCGTATTGAGCAAATTGAAATATCTTGATGACTTAGGAAGATATTATTATTATTTAATCTTTTTATTAATCTGCATTTCTGCTTTAATAAATAAGCTGACATTTCAAAGGCAATGTGCCTTAGACAAATAAAAAATGTGTTTTGCAAAATACAAATGAAGACTTTAAAAGAAAATTGAAAGTGTTCACCACTTTTATAATTCAATTCAATTGGTAAATTTTGGACCAATTTTTAATGGTGGCAAAGAAGTATCTGGAACACCAGAATACTGACTCTGAAATGAGGTCCCTCCCCCGTTTTCATTTTTGAATTGATGTTTGGCATGACTCTGCCAACTTCTTTACACGCCACTCTGAAATTTCTTTGCACACAGATCTTCACTGCTGTACAGCAGAGCAGCACACAGTGACACAGACTTCTGGCGTTTCTTTCTGGACATGGTGGATTTTCAGGAACAGAACCCCAGCCTCAGCCAAGCATCAGGTCTCTCACTTTTCCTATGGACAAAAAAAAAAAAAGCAATATGACAAATCTTTATTTCCCTTACTGCAAGCCTTAGCAAAGCTGCAGAGATCTTTGCGTTTAGCTGCTGCATAAAGTTATAAAAGACGTGTATACTCGGACCTCAGGCAGCAGTGGGGACACTCTAGGAATAACTGAAGCCAGCCTGCTGCAGAAAAGGCAGTGCAGGGTTGTGCATGAGCTGAGAGACAAGGCTGCCCTGACGTGACTATCCTGCAGACCTGTCATGGGTCCCTGCACGTGGCTGCATCTCACTGCATGGATGTGTCAGCCCGCTCGAGGCTAGCCTGGAGCTCGCTGCAACACGCGGAAGGTGAATAGACCCTCGTAAGGTTGGGACGATGGTGCGGTATTTAAGTACTTTTAAGTAATTTAAAATAATTTAAGTAGCTTGCCTCAAATAAGAACGGATGCAGCGCAGCAAAGATTTCACCGGTGATGACCACGAACCAAGAATCTTTTTAGTATGTGGCAAGGCCTGACTGTCTACTAAAAATAACTTGACTGGACCAGTCTTTCCCCTCTCAAAAAGTCAGCAAAATAATAGCAGTGTTAGCAAATAATTCTCTTAATAAACAGTAGGCAAAGTGTAGAGAAGTTGAATAAAATAAGGAGGAGGGGTCATTTGAGGATCTCAGCTGGTAAAGAGGGGAGTAGCTCCATTGATTGGGATGCTTTGGAGATGATTTATACAGCTGAGGACTTTATATACTGTACACTTTTCAGCAAAGAGAAAAAAAGATCTATAAATACTTTTCTCTACACCCACTTAAGGGTATTGCTGGCAAGAACGTGAAAAATCAATAATTGGTTTTTATAGTACCGAGAAAGAGATCTCCCAGCACTGTTTGCTTATGAGGATGGTTCTGGTATTTCCATCTCTGTTATTGCCAGTTTCCATTTTGGTCACACTTGCAGAAATGGATAATAAAGTGACATGATCTGCTTGATTTGATAATTAAACTTCTTACGCATGTGGTGCCAAAGAACCTAAAAATGAATAGGTATCAGATGAAATAATACCGTATTGCTACAACAACATGGGATACTTATTACATCTTACAAACACAGTCATATCACAGCATAACGTTTTCAGGTACCAAGGAAGTTCACTGTGAATACTGACATTTCAACAGGTTTTCTAGATCATAGAACAGGAAACGGAGCAGTAATACTAATTCTTTCAAGGTCATGGAAAAAGGAATGGAATATTTACAGTTAATTTATAGAGAGCATGTTAAGATTGAGGTTCATTTAAAGCAGAATGTGTCCAGCTAGAATTATTCCCAAAATCCCTAATCAATTATTCCTGATCCACCCTCTCATTAGATATATTTATTCTGAAATATTAAAGTCCATACGTGAAATCCACTACCTACCTCCAAGGAGGAGCTTGCTTATCCAGATAGCAACTCCTATTCCAATGGAAGCCTGCAGAAGACAGCTGGGTGAAGCCGACAAACTATTTATATAAAGATGGCTTAGGAAACCATTTCCTCAAGCCAGCTGCCAGAGATTTGCGTTCTCCATGAAGGCAGAAACATAAATTCTGGCAGAGGATCCCACGTGGGAGTTTGGGTGAAGCTTCCTCTGGTTTATCAGCCAGGAGCCTAAACTGCTCATTCAGACCCACCAATGGACAAAGTTTAGATCAGCAGACAAATTCCCAGAAACCATGAAATATTAATTTCTGGTTTCTTGCCAAAAGCAAGAGGCACCTTCTCTCATTTTCTGCATCTGACAACTACTTTGTATGGTGCTGACATAACTTGGGTTGAATTACGCTTTGGCAATAGGTGCAGTGCTGAGCAAGTGCCATGAAAATTATGCAGGATGCATCAGAAAGAAAATGAGACACAGTAAAAGTACAGAGGAAATAGCAAAAGAAGGTGAAACAAAAGAAAAGAAGAAATAAACAATGGAGAATTTAAGGCAAGGGAGCTATAGAAGAAAAGCATGTAAATCAGTTATCCCTACAGCTACTCTAATGTTAACAATTTTAAATCATTCTAAGCACTTCTTTTTCATGCAGTGATACAGTTAGAAATTTCAGATCATTTTTCTGTGGATGAGGTTACAGAGCCAAAAGATATTTTGAATGAAAGCTGCTATTGACTATTAAAACACAGCAACATGAGTAATGCATCTTTAAAGGATATACCTGAAGGCTAAGAGCAATCTTCTGGTACAAGAAGCAACACAATACTTCCACTTGGGACCTAGCCATCAGTTTTTCCTCTTCATCCTGCTTGCTTGCTATAAAATGGAAATTAGTTTCTCAAACATCCTCCATGCTATTGCCATCAGGGGCATCATTAGAGTCTATGACATAACAAAAGGATGTCAGGCATTACAGAGCTTCTTAGGGGAAAGCAAACATTAGAAAATAAAGACTGAATGAGGAATGCTCTGCAAACCTCCTACATCTGATCCTTGAGATCCTCTGTTGCCATACTCAGACAAAGCTCACACAGTAATCAATTGATTCATGAATATCTGCATAAAGATATAAAGATTGCAGGTTTTTTTACAAACGCTTCCTTTCTTTTGCCTTTAATGGGAGAAGAATAAGTTTTCACATATGGAAAAAAGGGGCCTGCGAGTAGAACTGGATTATGGCCTACCCTAATGGCAGTAGTTTGCCTTCCTCCACAGCTACTATTTGGAGTTACAGCCCCCACAGGCTTCTCTTTGTGCTGGAGTGTACTCAACCCAAAACAGTCGAGAAGTGGCATTCTTCTCCTGAGTGCTTTAGGTCTTGTACCTTCAACCTCACTGCCGCTTCAATGCCAAATCAAGATTGCAGATTAATTTGTTACATTATCATTCCACTATTTCACTAACGCAACGGGATGTAGTGGTTGTAGTCCTCCAGAGTCTACAAGAGGCATTCTGCATTTCTGAGAATCTTGTTTCCCATGATGCCATTTTATGACTGTCAACCCACGTCATCCATCTAGTTTCTCTCTCAAAAGGGACATATACTTCCTGATCCTACCTGTAAAGGGTCCTCTTTCTCTTTCAGGTTTAGGTAGCTTTACGTAATGTATAGCATACACTTTTTCTTTCTTTTCTCTTGCGAAAGTTCTTCTGGTGAACCAGATTTTCTCATTTTCTCTTCCAATGCCATTTCTAAAGAGAAGTGCAAAATAATAGTGGAAGACATGTTGCGTGTACAAGAACTAGATTCCTTTATACATATGGCTCAGAATCTTAATGCGCAAAAGCCCTATATATTATTCAAGTGCAGTAAGAAAGACCCTAAAAGTAAGAGATTAATTTTTAAGCTTCTATAGCTTCAAGAATGATGTAGAATCATAAAATAATTCATGTTGGAAGGGACCTCTGGGAGATCGTCTGATCCAACTCCCTGCTCAAAGCAGGCCTAGATCAGGTTGCTCCGGGCCTTTTCCTGCTGACTCCAGATGTGGTTTTACAAGTTCTCACTACGGGTTTATAATCATGTCCCTCAACCTACTGGCTATGCTGTTGTTAATACAGCCAGCATGGTTTTCTTTGCCACAAGGGAACGATGCTGGCTGATGTTCAATTTGTCATCCACCAGGACCTCTGGTCCTTTACTACAAAGCCACTTTCCAGCCAGTTGGCCCCAGCCTGGTGCATGAGGGGTAATTATGGCCCAGGAAATCTGGGCCTAAGATTTTGTAGTTTATCATTGTATTGGGTGTACATGTACCCATTGTATTGGGTGCAACGAAATATGTTAAGTCTTTTTTTTTCCAAACAAATGGAATTCACCTACACACTATGTTGAATGATGTATAGCATGCAGTAGAAGAGTTAGATAACATGCAGGATGGAAAGGGCAGGTTTTCAGAGGTATCCTATGAGTTACATAGTTTAATGAAGACTGCATGAGCAATGTTCTACTGCATGTGAAATATGGCCATTTGTATGCTGACAAGTCCCTGTTTAGGGATCCTGAATCCATTCTGCAAGGCACCACATGCCAATGCAATGAGATCTTTCACCTGAGAAGTAGATGGTGCTTCTTCAGTAAGTGTTCCTCTGTACACTCCACAGTGCTCCACGCATCATCTAAACCTCATGCTAACCCTACTGAATGGGAAAGGGGCAAACATTCAGGCAACTTCCATATGAAAAAAGCACCATGGAGTGGACTTGTTCGAAATATGATGATTAAACTGAGGTCAGTTGTGGTCAGACTGTGAAAGGAACAGGGGAATCAGCTTCTGGGAACTGTCTCAAAAGTGACTGCAGGATCTTTTACAAGTCATAGGCAGCTGCACAGAATTTATCATGCCTGTGCCGAAGCACCGCTATTAGGCCCTGAGGTCTGATTCATCCTTCAACTGTTAGGCACCCAGCTGAAGGACCAGAGTCCAAAGCCTGGCTGCTCCTGTCCTGGGTCCTTTTAATAATAAAACAGGATATACAGTTCCTCTCTTCAGAAGAGGGGTAAGACTCTTCAGAGGGTGAATCAGATCTTCGGCCAGCTGAACTAACTGAAATTGCTTACCTCTCTTCACTGACTACCGAGAGGCTTATAAATTCTATTTACTTAGTTTATTCACCTCCATTCAATGACTAGGCGTGTGGTGGGATGGCACTGAGCCCTAGTGCCCCACACCACTGAGGCAGAGTTTCATTTCATACACCTCACACTACTACTGGACTTGGACTTTGCTACCAGGGCTATTCCCAAAGGCCTCATTCTGGAGGTCCGTTGGTTCCTTAGCTAGTCCCAAATTTCCAAACAGTACTGCAGCCAGTGGTCATTTAGTCCTGAACATTTTTATCAACAAAGAAATACTTAGCAAGTTATCCTTCACTCAGCCTGTGTAGTTCCACAAGGTTGATGCTCTGTTCCCTTTGCTAGGCAGACTCATTTCCAGGGACCTGCTGAGGGAGAAGTTACTCCTTATAGCTCTCTGCTGCAACTCAGCTCTCAAAGAAAGCTGGGACCATTGGCTTATCTCCCCAGCTTTCTTGCCCTCCACCACAGCGGCTGACAGCTTCGAGCCCTCTGCAGGGCATAGTCCACCCCTTCACATTTCTGCTGCCTTTTCAGTCAATTGCTTCATTGTGTTACATCTTCACTTTCTATACTCCCCTGCAGGGGAAAAGACACTTATGCCACATCACGCTATCTTTTTTTCCTAGCCCAGGGCTCCCGCTCTCAGGTCTCAGTCTCACACTTCATGAAGCACAAAACAGTTCCATCCACTGAGATGATAGAATTACCATCGCTGAAGAGTTGCTTGCTGATCAATGGGCATGCTGCTGTATAAATATCTTTCAGGTGTAATGGTTACATTTGGAGAAATGATCCTTGAAAAAACTTTACTGTGCAGCTTTTAGATTCTTGTCAGGTTTACTACATAAATACATAACCTATAAATAGCATCCATCACTAATATGTACTACTACAAGGAGAGCCATCACAACAGAACTTTGTTTCAGGAGAAAAGGTTTATCTATCACTTTTAAAATGGTTTAAATCATTGAAGCACAGCTGTGGTAGTGAGCCAGAAATATTTACGTCTGTTTGGACAGCGCCAGACTGGAAACGTATTGTACAGAAATAGATTTTACCAGCCTTTCAAGATAATATTCGGAAGGGCTTAATAATATCAAGGGGCCAATAATTGTATCATCTGACTTTTCAACCTTATTTCTCTAACTGAATTTTCTTTACTATTTTTAATACTGTTATAAAGCTATTACTTTTAATATATTATTGTTGTTCCTTTTAAATTAATATTACATAATGGTAATATCAAATACAGTATGACAGTATTCTAACAAAATAAAACAGAAAGTCAAATTATTTCAAACATCATAAAAATTAGTTTGATTTATTTTCTTTCTGTTTGCCTGCTTTATTGACTATGTGAAGATTGCGGAATTTTAGCTATTTGGACACTCCTACAGAGTTACAGAAGCTAGATGGAAAAAAAAAGCAAGCTTGCTTTTGTCTCTTTGACCCAGTTCATAGGGACAGCACTGTTTTTTCATGCTACCACTTCATTCTACCATGCTGATCTGTGAAAAAAAACATTGTAAAATGTCTGTATGCTATACTTCTACAGCAGATTCTGGGGCCTGACATTTTTGACAGAAGTTAGTGAACCTGTTCAGATAACAGGGTCCTCCTCTGCAGAACCGTTTTCAGGATTGGTGCCTACTTTCCAGCCTATTTTTTTTATTACTGAGGTTAAAAATGTTTTGATTATAGATCATGTTATTGTTTTTCACTTTTCTTTTTAAAGGTTAGTCCTTAAATATTTAATCAATAGCCGATATTAAAATACCCTCTCCTGAGGTAGTCTATGCCAAGGATGCACAGAGCCTCCAGGCTGGTCACAATGGGGTGTTTCTGCCATTCATTCCCAGTTAGGCTTACTTCAGCCTCCAATACAGTTAATTGCTGGGATCCCTCCGTCACACCAGAAATACAGATGGGTTCTGCCCCTTTATAACTTGATGGCATTAGAGTACACTGTGCACCGCTGCCTACTAGAGCCTTGCAGTCCTGTGGGTCTAATGTGCCAGGCCATCAAATCCACACAGTCCAATAAAGCTGGTTGTCCCTTTTCCAACTGCCTTGTCAATGCCACCTTCCCTAGAAAGCGATCCTGGCTGCTTGGCTTCCCTACCCTTTAATTCCAGGCTGCTAGCCCCATTGTCCCGGCATTGAAGCAGCCAGGTGATGTTGTGCTCACGTGGACGATGGCTGAAATCTTTTCGCATATCCTGCAGCTCACGCAGGGATAGGGATGGGGTGATTACCTCTGGTTCTGCCTCTTCCTCCTGTTCTCGTGATGATCCTGGTTCATCTTCACCCCTCACTAAGCGAACTGATTTTTTTGTATATTTCTTCTTCTGTATGGGGGCAACTGATGCTGGCACGGGTTGGTTCTCTGGTTCAGCTGCAGTGCCTGTCGCCGGGGTTGGAGTGGCTCAGGTGGACCTGGACTGGCAACATAAGGGTGAATTATTTACGGCTCAGTGGGCCCATGACACCTCAGGCCATCAGGGAAGAGATGCAACATACAGATGGGCTCGTGATTGAAGGGTGGAATTGACCATGGATACTATTGCACAAGTTATCCATAAATATGAAACGAGCTGCAATTAAGCAAGCCGAGTGGTTAAAGCTCCTGTGGTATGGAGGGTGATGGCTGAAATATAAATATGGGGAGGCCTGGCAGATTGATTATATCACACTCTCACAAACCCATGACCTTGGTGTTATCAGCACCAGCTGACACTTTATATGACCTGGAAAGAGCTTTTCATTCACATATACAGGCACACAAAATGCCCAGTTTTTTCTGAACCATACTGCACTGCAAGTCCTTTATTTTAATTAGAAATCCCTGATGTCTTTAATATAAGCTAAGACACGTCTTTTTACACGGGTGTATATTCTGAAAAGAGCAGGACCATCCCCCAAAACCTCATTTTTTTCATTTTGTCTGAATTAAAGTTGTATCTCACTTCCCCTATGGTCTGACTCCATGTGATCTAATTTAATTTTTCTTGATGCCAGCAGTTTTTCATGTTATCGTCCATATTTTGGGATGAGCTAAAGGGAATGCCTCTATTATCCTGTGGGTAGTGTTCAAGTCTGATAGGTGGAAGACCCAAGTTCCAGGACCTGCCCCGATGACTCTTCCACTATTTACACGAAGAGCCTCCCAAAGAGATGCAGGTCATACAGGTCATACTGCAGTCTTATTCACACTGCTTTGCACTAGTAGCTTAACTTCCTATCTGTTTTCTACATTAATTTCAGGGAACACGTGGAATTTTTAACTATGAACTACAGGAACTGTCTTCGTACAACTCACCTTTACCAACATTCTCCCCTGGTGTAGATAGTTTAGATGGCAGCTTAGGAGGCAGAGCTCTACAAAGCAGTTTTGGCTGCTCAACCATTTTCTGCTTTGCTTTTGTTTCTGCCGGATGACTGAAGATATTTCAAAAAATCAGAAAAATCTGACAAGGCAAAACAAAAGAAATAGTCACCTCTTGTTTAAGGTTGCTGAACTATAAATGTCTGCTCAGATAAATCAGGTGATAAAAGAATCACAAAACAGGAGAAGTGGCCAAAAGGGGTATTTGTTCCCTTAGTGACTGATTCAACAGTTTTTCTAGTTATCCTTAGTGTTTCAGGAAATAAATCAGTGATATTATCAAAAAAAAAAAAAAAAGTAAAAGAGCTATTCTATTAACTTTGGAATGCTCACATTAAATAATGTTTTTCAGCACCTCTGTCACAAAAGGTGAGGCAATTGGAGTTTTTAATCACTGAGCCAAAGGAGGAACAGTAAAATAGAGAAACGCCCCATGTCAAGCATTCTGAAAGCTCCCAGAAACAGTTTTCTGCTGGATAAACAGATTTAATAAGAGCAACAGTTAACCCTGATAAAAGGCTGAGTCCGCAAGTAGCAATTTTGTGCTTCTTTTTGGTTTCCTATCAGTTTATGAATGCACACAACGACACTACTTTCAATCAAAGAGCCCCTGATTTGGTTTCAGAAATCCTCTTATTAGTAGCCAAGTTTAGCAAATCTCTGATTTGCAGTAATTTTCAAGATTATCTGCATCGTAAATTGCAGAGTTTGGCAGGGTTTTATTGGTGTGAGGGCTAAAAACATGTAAGACATCACACAGTATAAAGACTCAGTCCTGAAGAACTGGAAATCAGAAGGAAAACACAGAAGGGAAAGCATTGATGAAGGTGACTTTGAAGAGAAACTGAAAGTGCCATCAGGAAACTAATGGCACACAGGAAGATTTACGAAGATTAAGAAAATTGTCACATACAGCTAGAAGCAAGGACATTGCTAGGCAAAAAATATTTCAAGAATTTAGTTGGAAAGTAGATAAACTTGAGACTTCAGTGCAATTTTGCATGTGGACAAGATTAATTTAAATGAAGTGTAGCATTACATAAAACTGTGATGAAAAGAAAAAAATACTGTGGTGAAAGAACAAACACAGTCCTGAAGCATATAAGCAGGAGTGAGTTCAGATTTAACACTTAGTTAATGGAGTCGAATGACAGTTAAACATGGGGACGGAGAAAGGAAGAAGCAGGGGAAATTTGAAAAAGAAGCCTGGAGTTCATTTATAGCCCCGCTGAATTTGAATAAATGGTCAAACATTGCAACAAGATGAGCTACCACTACACAAAAGTAACTGGAATCTGGCATGGTTCATGATGTTAACCAGAGGCTGGGGACAGCATCCTTGCAATAAACTGGAGGCACAGGAAGAATAACATAATATAACACCCCCCCCCCCAAACCAAGCCACCCAATAACAACAACAAAAAACCCCACAATGCAGGACTTCTTAAAAAGCCAGAGAAGTCGATTTTCAAGAACAGGAACAAAACACTCTATAGCTACGTCTGGACTTTCCTGGTGATACACTGCATCTCATCAGTCTTTCCCTCTTCAGGATAAGGGTTCTGGCACCTGCCACACAGATCATAGCATAGGGAATAATTCAGCTTGGAAGATACCTCAGGAGGTCTCTAGTCCAACCTCCTGCTCGCAGCAGGGTTGACTGTGAGGTCTGAGCAGATCACTCAGAGCTTCACCCAAAGATGGAGACCCCAGAACCCCTCTGGGCCTCCTTCCAACACTGATAAAAATGAAGACGTAGAGTGCACACCCTGTTAGGGGATACATCTAAAGATAGATAAATGTTCTTGTTTTCTCTCATTTATAGCTAACCTGTGTTGAAACTGGCTAACAGATCAAGGATGGTGAGAAATGTTCACAGATTTGGTTAAGAAGAAATCATCAGTGCCTTGAGGAGCATTGCCTGCAAATTACCTGGGGGCAGAACAGACTGGAAAGAAATGACGGCCTAGGGTGAAAGTGGAGTGAAAGAACTCCTGACAGCGAGTGTACACAGCACATTCAGTTGCCTCAGAGTCAGGGAAAGAGGTGAAAGCACCAGAAGAAACCTGAAGTTATGGAGATGAGCAGGGTGGATAAGAAGGAAAGCAGGGGACTGGCTGGGGGCAGTGGAGCAAATACAGCACAGATAAGAAACCCTAGTGTTTCTGGCAGGGAAGAAAGATAGAGTTGTTCAAACTGCTAGAAACGGGAAGGATAAAAGCAAGCCAAAGGGAGAGGGAACATGATTTTCTCATGAGATAAAATTAACCATTATAGTTGGTGCAATTCTAGGTAAAAATCAAAATGAAAGCAGAACCAAGAAGTATAAGGGCTGTGGCCACAAAAACGTCTGCGGTCACTACTGCAGGTGTAATTTAGTTCAAGACACCAGACAGTTGAGCCAACAAGACTCATCAATGCTGAAGAAGGGAAGAAGAAAATTAGTAGTGGTGAAATTCAGCCTGGTGAATATGCAGGAGCAGAGCAAAGGATAGAGGAGCAAAGGAAGGAGGCGTCTGTGATGAACCCTGCCAGGCTGAGACCTTGCTGTGAGAGAAGAGCAAAGTCAGGGGCAGAAGACGCGGGGCGGGAGGAAGCAATTCACAACAAACATACCACAAAGAGGGACAGTGGCACGGAGAGACTGCAGACGTGGATCAAAAGAAACCTCAATACAGTTGTATTCTGCTCCAACCATGGCCAAAATCAGGAACTTTCTGCTGCACGGTATCAAAACCAGGTTAATGTTGATCAGGAAAAGGCATCTGTTCTGTGTATCAGCTTAGAGCAAAACTCTTTACAGAGGTACCCTTTTAAAAATGTGTTTTCTTGAGCAACATAGTAACTGTACAGTATAATACACAATACCAGTAAGATACAACAAAGTGCTTGGTTTTGTTCTTCACCCTGAATCTTTCCCACCTTTAAGCCAAAATTATCCCTTCTCCTTATCACAGTTTTACATCTTTGTTTAAAAGGCGCCTTGCAAAGCACTGCCCGACACAAGCAGGTCTGATGAACCTTTGACCAGACTTCAGCTCCTGCCTCTGATCTCAGAAGAGGTAACTCAGTCACCCCATGCAAACATCTCCAAACACCGTACACACGCTCTGGACTTCTCGCTTTGATTCAGCCATCCCTGCCTGACCCCTGCTCCGGGCACCCTCATGCTGGGAGCTGAGGTGCTTTCTGGGCCACATCTCCCCGAAAATTCACCTTCCTCTGTCCCACAAGGGCAGCATGGGCACCCCTCAGTCAGGATCCCCTCAGTCAGGACCCCCCCTCAGTCAGGACCTCCTCAGTCAGGATCTCCCTCAGTCA